>NC_139027.1:52296934-52547149 GCF_964662115.1 Mustela nivalis | reverse complement strand
ATAAAAGTTTCTCAGTACTTAAGCCTTTATGATTACATTTTCCATTCTGTTCTCTTCCGTTTAGTTTTTATTTAAAAAAACTTTAAAATTTATTTCTAAAAAAGATTTTATTTGAGAGAGAAAGAGAGCAGAGGGAGAGAGCACACACGGGGGGCCCAGGAGGGGTGGGCAGTGAGAGGCAGAGGGGGAGGGACAAGCAGACTCCCCCATGAGCAGGGAACCCTGAGAGCATGACCTGAGCTGAAAGCAGAAGTTTAATTGACTGAGCCACCCAGGTACCCGTCTTCTACTTAGTTTTTAAAAAACATGCTGGTTATAATACACTAGATTGAATACATGACCCACTGTTCTAGTCTATTACTGCATAAGGAACCACCCCAAAACCGAGTGTCTTAAATGAGCACCGATCATTTTATTGCCTTCATGTTTTCTGCTGCCCAGGAGTTTGGGAGGAGCTCGGCAGGGCTGTTCCGACCTAGGTCTCTAAGTGGCTGTAGTCAGTCAGTGACTGGAGTGGGTCAGGGTGGGGCTGGGTTAGCTGTCTCTCCTGTAGTTTCGCGTGGACTAGTGTGGGCTTCCTCATGGCACGGCAGCCTCAGGGCTGGTGAATTGATTACATTACAGGTGACTCAGGGTTCCAAAGCTTAGAACCAGTGAAAAGGTAGCTTAGTCACACAGGATCACTTCTTCCATCATCACAAGCCCACTCCAGCTGCTAGAGAGAGGGCAGGAATTCCTCCTCTCGATGTGTGGAGTGACATAGTCACAGTGGAAGAAATAACGGGGTGATGGGAGGTACTGATGGGGCCATACCCATTTACTGGGCACCAGTGCAATTTGAAAAACACTCCTCTAGAGGGCACTGTTGTCATGTGACATTGGATCCGTTTTTCTCGGGGACGGGGCGGGATGATGGGTGGGACACTGGGAAGAGAGAAAAACGGAATTTGCATGATGGCAAAAGTTCATCCTTTTTGAACGGACCATTCTGTTGCATAGAACACGTGATGGCTGGGACGGGTGTCTATGGCCTTGTAGATACCCTAGGGGAAAGGAACCCAGCAAAGGAGGAGGAGGCTGCTGACCTTGCGTGCAAGGCTTTAGGTCTATGCACATTTCTCCCAGGACCTAGCAGAAGGCCTTGCACATGATCTGCTTTGACAGCAGAGTATAAAGTGCTTGCACAACTCCAGGCAGAAGTCCAAGCTGTGGGTAGGACAGTGCCACCCAACACCCTCATGGAACCCGCAATTCCCAATAAAGCATGACTGGCTCCATGCCTCTAGTACTCAGGGAGCAGAAATGATGATTTGGAAGAATACTGTGAGCTTGTCCAGGGACTGTATACAGTGAGAAGAGGAAGGGCCCATGGAGAGAAAACTGAGCAACTTAAGCGATTTTTACTTTGTTTATCCTAGTCAGTGGACCTCTGCTTCCCTTTAAGGGAAAAGGAGGTGGCGAAGGAGACTCAGACGGTGAGAGATGGTCAGAGAGGCAGGAGAAGAACTGGAGAGCATGGTGACAGGGGCTAGGACAGGCTTTCCAGGAAGAGGGTGTGGCACTGAGGCTCAAGTGTGGCAGCAAACTCAAGACTTAGAGATCATCAGATTTGGCAACATGGCCATTGGTGACTTTTATGATGACATTGGCAGGAAGCCAGATGGGCAGGACATTATCAGAGTTCAGTGGTCATGGGAGGGAGGAGGAGAGTGTAGAAACTTGAAAGGGAGACAAGGTCAAGATTTTTTTTTTTTTTTTTTTAAATCTTGGGCAAGACAAAGTTTGTGTATAGGTGGGGGAAGGAGACAGGGGAGGAGAAACCTGGGTAAAAAGGAGTGATTGATACATCTGGCCCAGAGGGGATGGGGTTCCAGGTCAAGATGGACGGTTAGCCTTTTCTTGAGAGGGAGAGAGAGAGAGAGAGAGAAAGAGAGAAACCAATAAAACAGGAAAGAGGTCAAGGTTGAGGGAGAAGGGGTGGTCGGCTGAGCTAGTTCAAGTGGCCCCTCTTTCCAGAGTGAGCAGTGAAGAAGGGGTAGATGGTTTGGAGGAATTTTCAGTCAGAAAAGTGAAAAGCCTGTTTCGTTACAGCTCACACATATTTAGGACCTACTTTGCATTCAGAGGTTTCACAGAAGCCTTTATCCTTCCAACAATATGTAAACAGAGAGCATCCCTATGTGCAGGATTTGTCCTCTGCTTTGGTGAGTTCGTTGCTTCACTTACACATGAAGAGAATATGGCAAGAGGCGGCCGTATTCCAGGTCAGTCCAAGAGCTCACAGAAGGGGTATCATCTAGTCCTGGGACAGCTGGGGAGGCAAATTGCCCATTTGAGACAAGAGAGAGCAACACTGTTTCTTTTGTGAGTGTGGAAGGAAGCATTCTCATGAAGTTTGTTCAGGGTCTAAGTAAAGGGAAGAGGAGGAGCTGGTGAAGTTTGCCTTTAGGTCAAGACGGGGTCCCCCGAGGCAGGTTACGTATGGTGCAGGGCAAACAGCTTGGTTCTTCCTAGCTTTGTACTCTTAGACAAGGCACAGAATACTGAGCCTCTGGTTTTTCTAACCACCAGAAGGAGTTCATTCTCCTGACTCTATGCATTTGTGGAATGCAAAGTACCTGCAAATCCAAACCATCCCAGAGCTGCTGTGTTGTTATATTTATTTATTTATTTATTTATTTTTCATTTACCATCTGAAAGTCAGTGAGGGGCTCCTGTCTCAACACCAGGACTGCAAGAACATGGTAAAACTTTAGAATATTTGTAACATATACGTATTTTATCCTTTTTTTAAAAGTTAAATTTATTTATTTTCAGCATAACAGTATTCATTATTTTCTCACCACACCCAATGCTCCATGCAATCCGTGCCCTCTGTAATACCCACCACCTGGTAACCCAACCTCCGACTTCAAACCCCAAAGATACAGATGTAGTGAAAAGAAGGGCCATCTGTACCCCAATGTTTATAGCAGCAATGGCCACGGTCGCCAAACTATGGAAAGAACCAAGATGTCCTTCAATGGACGAATGGATAAGGGAGATGTGGTCCATATACACTACGGAGTATTATGCCTCCATCAGAAAGGATGAATATTTTATCCCTTTTTAACATCCCCTCTTATCCCATAATGATTAACAATTTTTTAAAACAGAGAATTATGGGCACTTGCACTCTGGTGAGTAATAAAAATAGGGAGGTGAGGAGATTGGTATCTGATTCTGCCACTTGAACTGGGGAGAGCTGGGGGAAGGACCAGAGGCCAGTGTGGCTGCAGCTGCAAGGGAGAGGGCTCCCTGCTGGGTGGGAAGGGACCAGGCAGGGTCTGGAGGGGCGGGGGTGGAGCAAGCTCAAAGGCAGGTCTGGGAGGGGACTCAGGTGAGCTGTGCACAGTAGATCATATGTGAAGGGAGGGCTTCCTTGCCACTTTCTGCCACTGTGCCACCCGCACTGCCTGGAGGCTGGATAGACGTCCTGACAGTTTGGTTCTGCGTTTCTTTGTCCCTCCTGCATTTACCTTGATCACAGTACAAAGCCCTCTATGCTCACCTTACCTATATCACTCACCAGGCAGGAGATACTGGAGTTGGGACAATGGGGGAGATTTTGGAGGCCTCTCTAATCCGACCCAGGAATGCCAGGGTCAGACCCAGTCCAGCTCTTCCTTGCCTTGCTCCAGACAAATGACCAAAACAGCGTTGTGGGCAGACGAACACGAGTCTGCAGGTTGCTCTGGATGTAAGAAGTACTTAGGCAACCCAAGGGCCAAGGGATGGGGGAAAGAAGTAGAGGGCCACATAGCGATTTTTACGTTGTTTATCCTAGTCAGTGGACCTCTGCTTTAAGAAGTTGGGTGTTAAACGTTTAATGGGACTGGCTGGGCCATGGGCTGGCCATGGCTGCCTCTCTCTGCTGCAGGCCATGGCTCCCATTGGACAGCGGGTCTCCCTGGGTTCCAGCACCCATTCCCTCTGTTCCCAACCAGATCTACAGACAGTAATAGCTCCCCCGATTGCTAGTTGTAGGGTTCAGCACAGGATTGTTGAGCCACCTGGGTGGCTCAGTAGTTAAGTGTCTGCTTTTGGCTCAGGTCATCATCCCCAGGGTCCTGGAATCAAGCCCTGCATCGGGCTCCCTGCTCAGAAGGAAGCCTGCTTCTCCCTCTCCCGCTTCCCCTGCTTGTGTTCCCTCTCTCTCTCTCTCTCTGTCAAATAAAGAAATAAAATCCACCCCCCAAAAATGTGGAGGAGCCTCAGTAAAGTATCCTCCAGGCTGAGAAGACACTTTAAGACTGAAAGGTGAAGCAAGTCCCCTCCATACCATTGACAGAGTTTTATTCAGGGTATCTTACTGACAGGGGAAATGGGATGAGCAATTCAGATGGTACGTAGCTACTCTCTACCTAGCCCGGGCTTTAATCCTCAGCTTTTATAGAGCAAGAGGCATGATGGTGAGGTCATGGGGTAGTTATCTAAAGTGGGGCCCTCTGTGTACCCGTCATCTCTACTGGTTATCTAAAGTGAAGCCTTCTGCGCACTTTAGGGAAGATCAGAACAAGCCTTCCCATGTTCTGGTCAGGGCCTACATTAACCTCCACAGTGCCTGAACATGTAGCGCCAAGGGAGGTCATTGTGCGGACATGAACAAGATGGAGGCCCCAAGATGGAGTCAGTGTTGCCAGCACTCCCACACCTGTTCACATCGTAACTCATCTCTTCATTGCACTCTCCTCATTCATGCAGCTGGGTGTGCCCCTGCTTTTAAGTTCAGACTCTTCCTTTGAGTCCTTGGTGCCCCAGTCTTAGTTTTATAAACATCAGCTTTAGGAGTCCTGGAGGGTCCCTCAGATGTTACTGGGTTTTCCAAGAATTCCTTCCCTGAGGTCCTTCCCTGGGGGCCCTAGGAACATGAGAGTGGAAGAATAAGGTTTTGTAAACAATTATGCAGCCCCCTTATTACCCCCATCGCCCCTTATTCCCCCCACCTCCAAACCCTAAAACCTTGTTTTTAGAGGGTCTTCCTCAAGAAGCCCAAGGATATGTTCTGGAATGAGAAGGTGATGAATAGGTGCTCCACTCTGTTCTGAGGGCACAAGTTCCTTCAGAACAAGAATCACGATAGGATACAATGTTAAGATAAAGATACCAGTTACAAAAAAGCATATATTATATAATTTAGATAAAGCCCCAAACCAGGTAAAACTAATTGTGGTGTTAGAAGTCAGCACACTGGACCAGATAGATCAATGGATAAAGAAGTTGTTGTATATGTACCTCATCTTCTCTCTCTCTCTCTCTCTCTATATATATGACTCAGCCATAAAAAAAGAATACATTTTGCCATTTGTAACAACATGGAAAGATCTGGAGGGTATAATGTTAAGTGAAATAAGTCAAAGAAAGACAAACACTATATGATTTCACTCATATTTGGAACTTAAAAAACAAAACAGGGGTGCTGGGTGACTCGGTAGAGTATGTGACTCATGATCTTGAGGTGGTGAGTTCAAGCCCAATGCTGGGCATAGAGTTTACATGAAAAAAAATCAACAAATTTGGGGCACCTGGGTGGCTCAGTGGGTTAAGCCTCTGCCTTTTGACTCAGGTCATGATCTCAGGGTCTTGGGATTGAGCCCCTTCATTGGGCTCTCTGCTCAGTAGGGGGCTTGCTTCCCTCACTCTCTCTGTCTACTTGTGGTCTCTCTCTCTCTCTCTGTCAAATAAATAAAATCTTCTTAAAAAATGAAAAAAATAAAAAGGAGACAAAAAAACCAGACTCTTAAATATAGAGAACACACTGATGGTTGCCAAAGCGGAGGAAGGTAGGTGGTTGGGTGAAACGGGTGAAGGGGATTAAGAGTACCATTGTTGTGATGCACACTGAGTAATGTATAGAATTATTGAATCATATTGTATACCTGAAACGAATAGTATGTTAATTACACTTGAACTAAAAAAAAAAAAAATGTCAGAATAGTGGTTACTCTTGGGGATAGGGTGGATAGCTCCTGGGAGAGGACACATGGGGGCTTCTAGGATGCAGATAAAGTTCTGTGTTTTCTGTTTGCTAGCCATACGTATGTATTAAGTTTGTGAAAATTCATCAAGTTGTACATTTATGGTGTATGCGCTTTATCATATAAAAGCTATGCTTCAATTCAAGGTTCAAAAAATATTTATGCTATTTCCAACAGTAACAAAAATTATAAGTCCAGAGAAAAGTCCTAAGCAGATTTGCAAAATCTTTGTGGAGAGCATAAAAGACCTAAAAATACAGGAAGCAGAATGGTTAATTTTATGTGTGAACTTAGCTAGACTATGGTACCCTGTTGTTTGGTCAAACAACAGTCTAGCTATTGCCATGAAGGTGTTTTTAAGATGAGAGTAATATTTAAACTGGTAGTCTTTGAGTAAGGCAGCTTACTTTCCATAATCTGAATGGGCCTCATCGAATCAGTTGAAGACCTTAAGAGAAGAGACTGAGGGGATGCCTGCGTGGTTCAGTTGGCATAGCATGCAACTCCTAATCTCAGGGTCATGGGTTCAAGCCCCACATTTGGTATAGAGCTTGCTTAAAAAAAAGAAAAGAAAAGAAAGAAAAATGGTTAAGCCACTGCCTTCGGTTCAGGTCATGATCTTGGAGTCCCGGGACAGAGTCCCGCATCAGGCTCCCAGCTCCACGGGGAGTCTGCTCCTCCCTCTGACCTTCTTCTCTCTCATGCTCTCTCTTTCTCCCTCTCTCATATAAATAAATAAAAATCTTTAAAAGAAAGAAAGAAAGGGAAAGAAAGAAAGGAAAGGGGGAAAAAAAAAGAAAGAAGACTGAGGTCCCCAGTGGAGGAAGAAATTATGTTCTTAGGCTGCCTTAGGACTCAAGACTGTGACATTAACTCCTGCTGGAATTTCCAGCTGGCCTGCCTGCAGATTTTGGACTTAAGGTTCTCTCTCTCCCTGTCCTCTGACACCCCTCTCCCTTCTCTCGCTGCCATTGCTTGCACGTGTGCATATATGCTCTCTCTCTCTCAAAAAAAAATTACAATTGCAAGTTTTGTAGAGGGATGATTTTTTTTTAAAGATTTTATTTATTTATTTGACAGAGAGAGATCACAAGTAGGCAGAGAGGCAGGCAGAGAGAGAGAGGAGGAAGCAGGCTCCCTGTGGAGCAGAGAGCCCGATGTGGGACTTGATCCCAGGACCCTGAGACCATGACCTGAGCCGAAGGCAGCGGCTTAACCCACTGAGCCACCCAGGTGCCCCTAGAGGGATGATTTTTTGAGGTCCCCATTTGCGTATGGGTCCTTGAATTTAATGGTGAGGCATTATGAATTATAAGGAATAATGGACTATTCAATAAATACACTGAGACTCTATGATGGCTTTCCATAGAGAAAAAGAAAATTAAATCCTTCTCTCATAGCACATACAATGTAAATCCCATATAGGTTAAAGACCAAATGTAGGAAAGTGTAAAACTTCAAAAAGAAACACTGAAGAATATTTTGTAGAGTAGAGACAGACTTCTCAAATAAATCCCAGAACTCTCATGAGCCAATCTGACGTTATTAAGATTAAAACCTCGCAAATACTACAATGTTTCATAACCAAAGTTAAGAAGACAAACTATAGACTGAATGAAGATGTTGGCAATGCATATAGCTGACAAATATTTAATACCCAGGATATATATAGATTTGCAAACAGTAATTAAAAGGTAAATAACCCAGCAGAAAATTGGCAATGGATATCAATGGGTGACTCATAGAGAAAGAACCTGAATTTTGTAAACTTACAGATGGATGCTCAACTCCACTGGTAATCAGAGAAATACCCACTAGAACAAGCTAACATTTCATTAAAAAAAATTTTTTTTTTTAAAGTAGACTCCATCCCCAACATGGGGCTTGAACTCATGGTCCTGAGATCAAGAGTTACATGCTCTACTTGACTGAGTCAGCCAGGCACCCCTGAAAGAAGATAACATTTTATATTCAACATACTGAAAAAAAAAAAGTCTGATCTATAGTAGATAGGGCTGGTGAGTATAGGGGTAAATGGGAACACGTACATATTGCTGGTAGGAATGTAAGTGATTTCTACTGCTTTGAAGAATACTCTATCGGGGGTGCCTGGGTGGCTCAGTGGATTAAGCCACTGCCTTAGGCTCAGGTCGTGATCTCAGGGTTCTGAGATGGAGCCCCGCGTCAGGTTCTCTGCTCAGTGGGGAGCCTGCTTCCTCCCCTCTCTCTGCCTGTCTCTGCCTACTTGTGATCTCTCTTCCTCTGTCAAATAAATAAATAAAATCTTAAAAAAAAAAGAATACTCTATCAATGTCTAGGGGAGTTAAATATATATATGCTTTACAACCTAGCATTTCCACTCTTGTCTATCCCCTAGAGAAACTCTTACTAGTGCACAAGAATGGCCACACCCCTTTGTAGGGGGGGAGAAGTGAGAACACTTAAATATTCCTCAGTAGGTATATACTATATTATTTCCTATACTTTCCCTTTGTTTGAACAGTTTTCACTTCCTCTTTCTCTCTCTTCCTCTGTCTGCCTGGCCCTGGTGGGATGGGTGGTTGTGTGGTAAGAAGGCCCCCAGACCGAGATCCACGTAGGCAAGAAGCCCAAAGTCTTTGATGAATGTGTGTAGAAGCCTCTGAAGCTGGTCCTGAAAGTGGGAATAAAATAAGGCCACTGGCAAAAAAATCTCCCCAAAACAAACAACAACAGCAAACCAACTTTATTGAGATATAATTCACATACCATATAATTCACCCATTTGAAGTATACATTTCAATGTTTTTTAGTATGCTCACAGAGTTGTGTAACCATTACCATAATTTTTTTTAAAGATTTTATTTATATATTTGACAGAGATCACAAGTAGGCAGAGAGGCAGGCAGAGAGAGAGAAAGGAGGAAGCAGTTTCCCCGCTGAGCAGAGAGCTCATCCCAGGACCCTGGGATCATGGCCTGAGCCGAAGGCAGAGGCTTTAACCCACTGAGCCACCCAGGCGCCCCAACCATTACCATAATTACCATTACTATAATTAATCACTGCTGACTTTGTTTGATTTTTGGGGGAGCTTAAAACAACAGAAATTTATTCTTTTATGGAGAGGCTAGAAGTCAGAAATCCAAGGTGATGCTAGGGTTGTTTCCCGCTGGAATTCCCAAGGAAGAATCTGTCCCATATCTCTCTCCCATCTTCTGGTAGCTGCTGACCATCCTTGGTATCCTTTGCTCACGGCTGCAGCCCTCCAGTGTCTGCCTCCACCTTCACATGACCTTCTCTTCTGTGTGTCTCTGGTGTTCTCTCCTCTTCTCATGAGGATACGTGTTACTGGATTTAGGGTCTATTCTAATCTAATATAAAGGCTGTGACATAATTTAAGCTTCTTTGGGGACAAAAACATTCATGACAAACAAGGACAGAAAAAGGAAAAGAGAAAGAAAGGAGAAGAGCAGGTCCCGGGTGAAGGAAAACTGGCGGAAGGGATCCAAGAAGAGTAAAGGGGGATTAAAAGAAGCAAAATGAAGACCTTGCGGAGAATGAAGCTGAATGTCTCTGAGGTCAGGCTCTTAAAGAAGTTTGAGTATTTCTGAGCAGCCTCCTGGAAGGATGACAGACATCCCTTTAGCTAAGCAAGGACAACAGACATTCCTTCCAGAACTTTTATTCTTTTAAAGTTTTTTTTTTTTTTAAAGATTTTATTTATTTATTTGACAGAGAGAGATCACAAGTAGGCAGAGAGGCAGGCAGAGAGAGAGGGGAAAGCAGGCTCCCTGCTGAGCAGAGAGCCCAGTGTGGGGCTTGATCCCAGGACCCTGAGATCATGACCTGAGCCAAAGGCAGAGGCCCAACCCACTGAGTCCCCAGGTGCCCCCCCCTTTTTAAAAAGATTTAATTTTTTTAACATATTTTTAGTGCAGTTTTATTTTTTTTTTCCATAGAGTTTTAGGTTTACATCACAATTGAGGGGAATGTAGAGATTTCAAATATATCTGCACTCACTCAAGCGTAGCTCCCCCATTATCAACACCACTCACCAGAATAGTACATTTTTTGCCAAGGATGAGTCTACCTTGACTCATCATTATGACCCAAAGTCCAGAGTTGACATTCAGGTTCACTCTTGGGGTTGGACATTTGATGGGCTTGGACAAATGTACAATGACGTATATCTGTCCTTATATTATCATACAGAGTATTTGCATTGCCCTGAAAATTCTCTGTGCTCTGCTTGTTCATCTCTGCCCCCTCATTCACCCCAGGCAACCCCTGATCCTTTCATTGTCTCCATAGTTTCGCCTTTCCTTCCAGAAGCTTTAAATCAGTGGAATCAATTGCAAAGAACCCAAGAATCTTCTTCCCATTCCCTGAGATTTCTGAATACTCTAAATATCGTAAACATTAATGATTTTAGTACCATAAAAGAGGAGATCTAGAAAAATGCCCACCAGTCTACAAAAGAACCAAAGGATGGCTCAGAATTAGTGTGTACCAATGCCATGTTTTACAACAACACTGACCGCTTATTATAAAGCTGCAAAGAGGCTATTGCGCTCAGCCTGGATCAAACTCAGCACCTAATCAGTGTATAATCTTCAGGACTGACTCAGGAAAGACTGGAGGCTCAAAAGATGAATCAGACACCTTGAAGAAAGGGGAGGGCCATGGCTGCTGGCCAAGGGAGAGAGAAGAATCTGTGGGTACTGATGCCAAAGCCTTCAAAATTCCCATGGAGCAAAGTAAAAGGGAAGTCCAAAATATGCTTGAATAAATGCGAAGCAATAATTTAGAAAGAGATCAGGGGCAGACTGGTCCCATAGTTAAAGGATCCGGAGGACAGCTGACCTGAAGGCTTGTAATGGTGAGCTGAGTTTGAAAGACCTGATGGCTTATATCACCAAGACTTCTGTGTTCTGGGGAGCCTGTGGTAGAATGGAGAAGCGGGCCTGGTTCTGTAAGACTGGGCATCCTGGCTCAGTGGCTTCGGTCGGAGTAAATATCAATGAGGGGTCAAACCCAATCCCATGGCACCATTTCTGTAGCAGTTTGTTGGAGAGCTACAATTTTGAGATGGTGATGCCCAGGGGCAGTTTGCTCTAGAATCCCAAAGTTGCAGACTGAGACACTGAAAGCCCCCAGGGTTGGTGACTTGCATGGGTTAGACTGCCCCCAGCGTTGAAGTTTGGAAGTGTTCCCCGGGGATCTGTGACTTGAGCCACGCAGGCCAAAGAAGGACGTTTGGAGGGAGCCCAGAAATCAAACGATTCAGGTGGATGGCATGAAGGGCTTGTTTCACTAAAAACTGTCTTTCTTTGTTTAATCATTTACCTCACTCTAGGGTCGAGGCCTCAGTCTAGTGCTCCTTTTTATAGAAAGGTCAGCTGGGTGGGTCAGGCAGCTGGGGAATGTGTGCTTTTTTCCCCGGGTTCAAGCTTCCTGATTCATAGGGTGAAATTAAGCTTTCTTATTGCCTCTCTGAGAAGGATGAGCTCATTGGTGGTGACAAGAGCAGCCCTCTGTCCTTCCTTTTCTTCTCCAAATGCTGGAAGAAGTGGGATGTGAGTTCTCAAATGTCACAGAAGCCTACAAAACGCTGACTCCCGGATGCCAGGCATAACTGGGGTTGGCTCAGAACGTGGAGACAGGGCGACATCATCATTTGCTAAGAATTCATTGTTCTGCAACTTGCCTGGGACACAATGGCAGGACTGAGGCAGGAGGGCTAGACGTGGGGCGGGGTGGGGGCAGGCAACCTGGGTGTGTCTTTGCAAACAGCCTTCTTGGGGCTGGGGAGAGAAGCAGTGTGGGGTGAGTCAATGGGCCCACCGTGTGGGGGTTTAGGACACCGAGAAGCAGGGACACAAAAACCCCAAGACAGTACAAAGCACGACAAAACATATACCCAAACAAAGAAAGGCGGGGGAGCCTTGGTTTGGAGAGATCCTGATATACACTGCTTTCAAAAAAGCATTGAAGTAGTCATGAGAAAATTCAGAATTCTGTTCAGTGTTGTGTATTTGAATCACAAATGGTGGGTGGGCTCTGTGACCTTTGCAGAGTCTAGGGTGCTATTTGGATTAGGAGGTCTGGATTGAAGGGTGCCAGACTCCCTTGTGGGTAGAAGGCAGCTGATGGCCTGCTGGGCATGCTTTGAGTGGCCCTGAGAGGATCCCTGGGGCTTTCCAAAAGGGCTCCAGAGGGTTAGCAGTTAACATGAGTTTGTGTGCTTCTTTGTTCATTGTGTGTTTTCCAGATTTTCTTTTGTGTCTATGTATATATGCACATATATTTTTAAAACCTTAATTTTATTAATGTAAAATCACACAATTAACATGTTAACTACATTCTTGAACAAAATTACTACTTTACAGTAGGAGGAAAGGAAGTCCCCTTTGGCCATTGTTCCTTTTAGGATTTTTTCCCCTATGCATTCACACACATATATAGAAACACACAGATGGGAATCAGATCGCTTTGTGTGAATGGCTTATTTAAAAACCTAAGTGACAGGGACGCCTGGGTGGCTCAGTCGGTTAAGCGTCTGCTTTTGGCTCAAGTCATGATCCCAGGTTCTGGGATCGAGCCCCTCATCGGTCTCCCTGCTTGGCGGGGAGTCTGCTTCTCTTTCTGCCCCTCCTACTCTCTCTCTCTCTCTGTGTCAAATAAAAAAACATAAAATGTTTAAAAAAAAAACAACCTAAGTGACATTGGCCTGCATAGTTCTTTCCTCAACTTGCATTTCTCACTCAACAACATGTCCTGGGTATTATGACACATTGATTTGCTTCTCTCTTAATTACAGCATGCTAGTCAATAGTATGGCTTTATCGTATTGATTTAACTATTCCCCTTATCATGGATGTGTACGTCATTTACAGTTTTTCACTTTTGCAAACAATGCTTCGGTCAACATCCTTCAACACAACTCCTTGGGCACAGGTACAAGGGTCTTCTCAAGGCAGATGTAGAAGAACAGTGGGTCCTAAGATTTTCAGTTTCAGTGGGTACCGGCCACTTGCCTTCCATGGGGATTGGAATCATTGATATGCCCATTACAGTATTAAGGCATCCATTTCCTCCAACTTTGTCAGCACTTGACCATAAGGAAAAAATTGCCAGTCTGATGAATGAAAAGTATGTCTCATTGGTTTTTTTTGGCATTTCCCTGATTACCAGCGAGGCTATTTTTATTTATTTTTTCATCCTTTCCTGTGTTTAATTTTTTCCTCAGGAAACATTGCTACTTTTGTAATACTAAAAAGAGTTCTCTTCTCTTACTCTTCCTCCTCCTTCTGGTTGTTATTAAAGCAGGCCCAAGCACATAGAAGAGGACTCTTGGCTCTGATTGGACCGCCTGAAGTCAAATGCCCGTTTCTGAGCCCACCAGGTTAGGAGACAGGAGAACCTACAATTGCCGGAAGGTAGGTGGGACTCCCCTGACTGGCTTCCGGACCGCTCCTGGAGCTGGGGACTGAGTCAATCCCACAGTCCTCATGACTACTGCTGGGTAGAGAAGGGCTTTGTTCATTGTGCCATGACCCTTTCCAGTTCTGATACTCTTGGACTGCAAGAAGTACTGACATTGTTTGCTTAATCAATGATCTTTTGGTTGAAAAGAACAGAGACCTACTCAAGATAGATCAAGTGATAAGCAGGATTTATTTGTGGGTGGAGGGGGAAAGCAGGGGTATTTTCCAGAACACAAGGTGGAAAACAGAGCTGGGATAGGATAACTGGAAAACTGGCAGAAAGTTCACTCTCTCTCCCATCCTCTCTGTTTTCCTAGGCACATCTCCCTCTTTTCTTCCTCTCTTTCTTTCTCTCCTTCTCTCTTTTCCTTCCTTTCTTCCTTCCTCTTTCCATCCCTCCCTCTTTCTCTCTTTTTTCTTTTCTTTTTTTTTTTCCCACCCTTTTCATTCTGACCAAGTGCTTCTGCTCATTTATCTGTATGTGACTTAGGCTGGCCATCCTCACTTTGATTTAATGTCTTTTCTCCCTAACTACCTACCATCTATTGCCTATGATGTCTGGGTCTCCTAGTTCAATTTTTATGAGGATAAAAATATGGTTGGTTTCTAGCCAATGGACTGGTTGATTTGGAGTCATGTGTTCAAACCTGATCCAATCAAACTTGTCTGCCTGAGGTGGAGGACAGACGTGCCCCTTCCAGGGTCTATGGGTGTGGCAATTCTTATTCATTCATTCATTCATTCATTCAAGAGAGAACACGGGTGCAGGCACAAGTGGGAGGGGGAGGGACAAAGGGAGAGGGAGAAGCAGGCTTCCCACTGAGCAGGGACTCTGATGTGGGGCTTGATCCCAGGATCCTGGGATCGTGACCTGAGCTGAAGGTAGATGCTTACCCAACTGAGCCAGCCACCCAGGTGCCCCTTAGTTGTGGCAATTCTTCCAGAAACTCCAGAGGCAGGTCAGGGAGTGGAATGTTTCTCCTACAAAGGTGTGGTCTTCTAAAATCTGAGGAATTATACTGTGTTCTAAAGTATGTAAGCAGAGGTAAGAATAGCATGAGCTCCCCCAAACTGTTCCTTTTTTTCTACCTCTTTCTTTGACCTCCAAACCCAAATTTGGAAATTTAAGTGAAGTTTTATGCACAAAGGTATTTTTTTTTTTTTAAAGATTTTATTTATTTGACAGAGAGAAATCACAAGTAGTCGGAGAGGCAGGCAGAGAGAGAGAGAGGGAAGCAGGCTCCCTGCTGAGCAGAGAGCCCGATGCGGGACTCGATCCCAGGACCCTGAGACCATGACCTGAGCCGAAGGCAGCGGCTTAACCCACTGAGCCACCCAGGCGCCCCTGCACAAAGGTATTTTACAAGTGTTACATGTAATATTGGTAAATTGAAATGGACACAATATCTTGTACTCAGGGGATGGCTAAACAAAATGTCCATTGTATGCAAATTGTGTCATAAAAGTGACATTCATTAAATTTTAAATTCATTTAAATTCATTAACTTTTTAAAATTTAAATAATAGAGGATATGCATATTATAATATATAATAGTAGTAAGTGTAAAAGCATATTTGTATATGTGGCAATATGATCATAGCTATATAAATAAAAACAAACCAAAATTATATATATATGTGTACATATACATATATATATAAATATAAATAGCAATGAATATATATACATGAATGATGTGGTTGATGACTCTTCTCAGTAACATCTGAAAGCCATCTCCCTTAGACTGAGTTCTGAGACAATGGGGGAATATCCTTTATTTCACCACTGTACTGCCGGGTTTACTATAGTTTGCATAATAGACACTGAGCAAATATTTGTTGAGTAAGTGAATGAATCATGAATGAATCTTGAAACTGAGGGTGATTGGGAAGAGGGAGGTGAAGTCAGTGGCCACTACGCTGTGGGATTCCAGCCTCTTCCCTAGAAGTTTGAATGAGATGAACTGATCATTGGACATGGTTTTAGGAAGCCGTGATTAATATAGAGGACTATGCTTCCAACCCCTCTGCTTTTCCAAACTAATAATCAATATAAATAATCCTCATTGGAGAAGGGAAGCACATTTGGAGTCCCCTTATCACCTTTGCAAGGCCACCACTGATGGCCTACGGGACCCATTTGGCTCACTTCTTGTACCCATCACTTTGCTGACATCCAAGGAGCTGGGGACTCCAGGCTGGGGGGCTCTGTCCTCCATCTGTGCCTGAGACCAGTGGCATGCCCCATTACAGTTCTTCACTATGACACAGGGTCTTCCCTGTCTCAGCACAGGAAATTTCTGAGGTTGGACTGAGGTTTTACTAAAACCAGAGCTCTCTATCCTGAGCGATGAGGATGCTGAACTCTATCAGTGCAAGAGGGTGTGTGTGTGTGTGTGTGTGTATGTGTGTGTGTGTGTGTGTCTGAGAATCAAATTCTGAGATAAATAAATCTACTGAGAAGGAGTTGCCCAGTGTGTCTAACATCTACTAGTATTGCATCTTCTTTTGGTCCCTAAACACCCTTGATCCTCCACTGTTCTAGACTTCATCTCTTTCCTCTTTTACCCAGTGTTTTTTTTTTTTAAGATTTTATTTATTTATTTGAGAGAGAGAGAGCATGAGAGAGAGAGAACATGAGCAGGGGGACGGGCAGAAAGAGACAGAGAAGCAGACTCCCGCTGAGCAGGGAGGCTGACATGGGTCTCAATCCCAGGATCCTGAGATTCTGACCCAAACCGTAGGTAGACACTTGACTGACTGAACCACCCAGGTGCCCCAAGATTTAACAAATACTTACTAAAGACTTACTATGGGTCAGGCATCTCTCTTGGTGCTGGACTCATAGTAATGGACAGAGTGGAACTGGTTCCAGCTAATGGAACTCACCTTCTACAGGGATCTCGGATGGCCTTTGAGCAGCAAGGTTGTATGCCAGTGGTTCTCAAGCTTGGCTGCTTTTTGGAATCATCTGGGAGGTTTGAAAAATACTGATGCCTGGATGCCACTTCCAGAGATTCTGATTTGCTGGGTCTTGAATGTGGCCTGGGTGTTGACGTTTAAAAGACAGGCAAAAATCCCTGGGAGATTTAATGTGTAGTCAGAGTTGACAACCCTTGGTCTAGGCAGGGGAACCCAGAAGTGGGAGGTGCTGGGGTACATCTGAGAATGGCTTCTCTGGCTGGAGCGCCCGCTGCTAGGGCAGTGGTGGGGCACGAGGCTGACAAGGCGGGCAGGGGCCGGGCCACACAAGGCCCTCTGGCTTATGTCAAGTGTTTTGTTTCTGTGTGCTGAGAGCAACAGGAAACTACTGAAGCTTTTAAGCATGGGGTTGAGTTTGGTTTAGGAAAGATCTCTTTGGCTGCACTGGGGGGATAGGTTGGAGGGAAAGACTAATACTGGGGAGACCAGAGAGGAAATGAATGGATGAACGCTGGGGAGAGATAGTAGTTGCTTGTTGCCTTTTATGTTCCCAGGAGCAAACTCTGGGATGGAGTTGGGTGGGCAGGACATTAATTCTTTGCTATGGAAAGGTGGAGGGAATGTGGGAATGGGCAGAGAGAGAAGCCAGCTTGCAAGGCAGGTGAGGGGGAGTGAAATATGTGACCCAAAATGCACCACTGTGGCATATGGATGTCTTGAGCTGAAGGTTATCAACGCCCAGCAGACTCAGGAAGGGTTATTTTTTAATTAAAAAAAAAATTTTTTTTAACCTCTCCCTTAACTGTCTAAAGGAATGTAGATAGAGGGGGGTCTGTACCAGGAAGAGACCTATTACCAGAGATAACTTTTTATATCAGAAAGATTTATCTGCCTGGTATGGCAAACATTTATTTACCAAACATTTGTTCTTCCCATCGTCCTGTGAATTGTTCTGCACCGTTCTGAAGTTCCAGACCCCCACCCTCTTCTTTTTAGCTCAGGATAGCATATGAGCCTCAACTGCTCCACTGTCTTTGAGCCTCATATTGTTGGGGTTCCTGTACATAGGAAATTAAATTTCTTTTTTCTTCTGTTAATCTGTCTTGTGTAAATTTGATTGTTAGACCAGCCAAAGACCTTAGAAGGGAAGAAGGGAAAAGTTTTCCTCTTCTCTAGAGGCATGACAAAGCCAGGGCCAGCCCTCCTGGAAGCTCTGTGCATAGTATTGGGTCTGACAGGTATGTTCTTCATCAGCACAGAGAGGCTAGGAGACCTGTGTCTGGATCATCTTCAGGGTTTGGGCTGCCATAGGCTGGTGGCTCTCTGCAGCTAATATGGGAGCAGATAGCCGGACAAATCCTTTCCTGGAGAGGGGTGTCCATGGTGCATCTCCATGTCTAGCCTGTTGGAGGAGTGTGGGGGCATCGAGAGAGAGACCAGAGGATGGATAGGAATGCGAGTAGCAGGTAGAACCAGTGGGCCAGATGATTCATTAGATTGATTAGATGTGGGAGCGCGTACATTCCTTCATTTGCTCGGCAAACATTTACTGAGACCTGTTATGTACCAGGCACTGTTCAAGGCACTGGGGATTCAACAGCGAGTAAAAGAGACAAAAATCCTTATGCCCGTGGAGCTTATAGTAAGAGAGAAAGAGTAAGAAATAGATGCAGGTGAAATACACAGAATGTTAGAAAGGGATCCATGCTGGGATCCATGCTAAGAAGAACAATACCACGTAGGAGGAGGACCGAATGTGTGGGCATGAGTGTGGGTGTTGAGATCTTAGGAGGGTGGGCACTGAAGGCCATATTAAAAAAGTGACTTTTTTTTTTTTTAAAGATTTTATTTATTTATTTGACAGACAGAGATCACAAGTAGGCAGAGAGGCAGGCAGAGAGAGAGGAGGAAGCAGACACCCCACTGAGCAGAGAGCCCGATGCGGGGCTTGATCCCAGAACCCTGGGATCACGACCTGAGGTGAAGGCAGCGGCTTTAACCCACTGAGCCACCCAGGGCCCCAAAAGTGACTTTAAAAAAAAAAAAAAGATTTTATTTATTTGAGAGAGAGGGAGAGTGAGAGAAAGCATGAGGAGGGCAGAGGGAGAGGGAGAAGTAGACTCCCACTGAGCAGGGAGCCAGAGTCGGGACTCGATCCCAGGACCCTAGGATCATGACCTGAGCCAAAGGCAGATGCTTAACTGACTGAGCCACCTAGGGTCCCCCAAAAAGTGACTTTTGAATAAAGATGTAAAGGAAGTGAGGGAGCCAGCCATGTGGATATCTGAGGAAAGCACATTCTCAGTGAAGAGATAAGTACAAGGGCTCTGGAACTTAAAGGGATGGAGAAAATATTAATAATGAAGTTTGTATTTACAAGTGTATCTTATCTGTAGCTGTCATACTCGGAATAGCACAAAAGTGAGGAAATATTCTTCCAGTATTATCATGACCAAGTCATTTGTTACTGTAAATAAAATACCAACCCACATTCATGTCCAAACCACATTCATTTGCCAGTTGCAACCTTAGGATGTCTAGCCATAGAAGAGGTTGGCAAAAATCAGTGAAAGCCTTTGGCTTATTGATGAGTTGGATCTATGGTATTTACAATCAAGAGTACTGTATATTGGGGTGCCTGGGTGGGTCAGTGGTTTAAGCCTCTGCCTTCGGCTCAGGTCATGATCTCAGGGTCCTGGGATCGAGCCCCGCATTGAGCTCTCTGCTCAGTGGGGAGCCTGCTTCCCCCGCCTTCTCTGTCTGCCTCTCTGCCTACTTCTGATCTCTGTCTGTCAAATAAATAAATAAAATCTTTAAAAAAAAAAGAGTACTGTATATTTTATTATTCTTGTAAATGATGTACTGGACATCCCTTATACTAGTAAACTTTTTACACCAAAGGGCATCCCATGCAAACTGGTTGTTAAACATGGACCACGACAACACTGGGTTGGAGAAAGATGCAGAAGCAAGCTGGGCCCTTGCGGTGACTTTATGGATTCCTGGCCGTAGGTAACATGAGGACTGCAGCACCCAGTAAAACAAAGCTTTGTCCTTCCTTCCTTCGTCTCAGGTTTTAATATCCTTCTTCCACTTTCCACTTGGAGGTTTGAGTTCATCCGCTTCCCATGGTATCCCTTCAGCTGTCTCACACTCAGAGTCTCTTCTTCTCTGTCCAGTGTCTTTGGGTTGCTGAGTCTCCTGGAGAGGCTGCCTGGCAGTGGATTCCCTGGTGGGTCGGGGACCCAAAGCTGCAACTTTGTTTACCACCCCACACCCCAGCTTGTCTGGGTGAAAGGATCAGACATCTTATTTTCCTTAAGAGAGTTTCACTTCCCTGAATGTAATAAGTAGGTAAGTATCAGCTAATAGTTATTGTTTTTTAAAAAAAGATTTTATGTATTTATTTGTCAAAGAGAGAGAGAGAGAGCACAAGCAGGGGGAGCAGCAGGCAGAGGGAGAAGCACACTCCCCACTGAGCAGGGAACCTGATGGGGCACTTGATCCCAAGACTCTGGGATCATGACCTGAGCCGAAGGCAGATGCTTAACTGACTGAGCCACTCAGGCATCCTATGTTATTTATTATAAAAGGTAGCTAATACTTTTGAGTAGTTACTCTGGGCCAGGTGTTCGGCTGGGAACTTTACATGTGTTCTATCTGAGGCTCACCACCACTTCTGAGGTCATTTTACAGAAGAAGACATTAAAGCCTAGAAATTAAGTTGCCTAGGTTCACAAGATGATTAAGGTAGAGTTGGGATTTGAACCCAAGCTCAGGTCATTATCCCAGGGTCCCGGGACCGAGTCTCATGTCGGGCTCCCTGCTCAGTGGGGAGCTTGCTTCTCCCTCTGCCTGCTGCTCCCCCTGGTTGTGCTCTCTCTCTCTGTCAAATGATGAATAAAATCTTAAAAAAAAGAGATAGTTACTTTTTTTTTTTTTTAAAGATTTTATTTATTTATTTGACAGACAGAGATCACAAGTAGGCAGAGAGGCAGGCAGAGAGAGAGAGAAGGAAGCAGGCTCCCTGCTGAGCAGAGAGCCCGATGCGGGGCTCGATTCCAGGACCCTGAGATCATGACCTGAGCCGAAGGCAGTGGCTTAACCCACTGAGCCACCCAGGCGCCCAAAGATAGTTACTTAAAACTACTATTCTATACTTCACATGGACTCTAGCCTTGTCTACAGTGTAAAAGAAAAAATAAAAAAATACACAAAAAAGGAAAAACAAGGAAAAATTTATTAGCTGAATTTTAAAAAATTATTTGACAAAGAGAGTGAGAAAGGTCACAAGCAGGCAGAGGGCGGGGGAGCAGGCTCCCTGCTCAGCAGGGAGCCAGATGTGGGGCTTGATCCCAGGACCCTGGGATCATGACCTGAGCCAAAGACAGAGGATTAACCCACTGAGCCACCCAGGAGCCCCTATTAGCTGACATTTTTATAGAACATTACAACCTGATAGAGCTGTTTTCGTATACAATATCTTCCCAAGAGAGAAGGCAAATTGAGCTGCTTGAATAGGTCATAGAAGGTTCATTGAAAATGTAATTAGATTATTTTCTGTGAAATAGTCTCTCTGGATGGAGCAACCTGTTTAATGAAACAAAGCCAACTTCACTGCTCTTTTCCTGTCAGTCTGATTCCCAGGAGCAAACTAACAGTGGTGGGAACTGAGAGCTTTGAGGTCTCTCTCTGAATCTCCCTGTCTCAGTTCTACAACCTCGCCTTGGGCACCCCTGGGGAAAGAGTACCAATATTCAGCACTTTAAAGATTTGAGAGGAGAGAGAGCAAGCAAGCGGGGGTGGAGGGAGGAACAGAGGGAGAGGGACAAGCAGACTCCCTGCTGAGCACGGAGCCCAACATGGGGCTCCATCTCACAACCCTGAGATTATGACCTGAGCGGAAATCAAGAGTTAGACCCTTAACTGACTGAGCCACCCAGGCACCCCCCAATATTCTATGCTTTAGCCAAGGTACTTTGCATGTATGTCCTAGAGCATTGTGTAGTCAGGTTCAGATAGAATGTCTTAATTCTTAACCTTTCATAACTTAAAATTATTTAGAGACATGGATAGAAGTGAAGGTAATGGAAGGTTCTTGCCTTACTCAATCTTTCCTTCCTCCCTTCCTTCCATCTTTCCCTCCTGACTTCCTACAGTCATTGTCCAGGGCACTCAAAAGTCCTCGGAGATTCAAAGATGGATAAGACCTGCTTGCTACCCTTGAAAAACTCGCAACTTGGGAAACGGACATTCTAGAATTACATTACAGTAATTTTATCATTTATTTTATTTTTAGTTAAAAGTGGTAGAGACCAGGACAACGGTCTTCCCTCCGCAAACATGACCGAGTTCTTCCAGTTCTAGCTACAGGGACCCCGGGGTCCCATCCCCGGCTTCCTGGGAGGCTGCTTGATCCTGCCCTACAGTCCCCTCAGCCCAAGGAAGGGGCAGAAAGAAGCGCAGGAGCCAATCCTGGGTGGCACTTCTCCAGGCAGCTACAAGAAGGACCACTCTTTGAGGCTAGACCAATAAGCCTTCTTGTTTCCAGGAGAAAAGGCTTATCGTCCAGAGGGCTTCAACAGCTGGGTGCTAGCCAGTGGAAGAGGTAAATATAAAGTCAATAGAGGAAGGCAGCTTAACTTCATCTTGAAATACAAACTAGGTTTAAAAATCCCCAAGGTGTGTGCTTCCAGGCATAGCTGGTTTCTTGAGGTGGGCTGACAGGAGGAGGCCTGGGAAAGGTGCTGAGTGGGTTGTGGGGTTTGGTGTGGGTAAGCCTGCTCATCTGCACAGGGCCAATGGATGTGTAAGAAGCAGAAAGGTTTTTCTAAATCTTTGATGGCCACAGATTGCCCTCTCCTCTGTTCCTGGGCTCCACATCTCTCAAACCTGCCAATGGAGGCTCACGGTGCAGCCGTGACTTTGTTAGAAGCTTAATTCTCAGGAACTGAGTTCCCAAACTGTTCTAAATCAAGGCTCACTTCGCTGAGCCGTAGTTCCCCAGACTTTGGCTGGGTCAGCCTAGGACCCAGCTCAAGCATTAGCTCTTATTTAAGGAAACAGGTCGTCCCAGCACCAGATGGTTAAGTCCCCTGGGCTGAAGGCTGTGTCTGTTTTATCTTTACGTCTCCAGAGCTTGGCATAATGTATCTGGCACATAGTAAGTGCTCAGTAAAGTGTCTTAGTTTATTTGATTTTATAAAATAAAATAATTCAAAACTCTTTCTCTTTAAGGGACCCATATAATGTTTTTAAATGAAATAAGGATAGATGTACAATTTTTAAAGAAAAAGTTACCGACTCTTTAAGAACATGAGAGTTGGTGGTGGTCTTAGTCTACTCTGGGTGCCATAACAAAATACCACAGAGGCTGTGACTTCAGCAACAGAAATTAATTTTCCCCCTGCTCTGGTGGTTGAGAATTCCAAGACCAAGGTCTAGCGTGGTGTGTTTCTTTCTTTCCTTTTTTTTTTTTTTTTAAGATTTTATTTGTTTATCTGGTGCAGAGAGAGAGAGAAACAGAGTTCACAAGTAGTCAGAGAGGCAGGCAGAGAGAGAGGGGGAAGCAGCCTCCCATTGAGCAGAGAGCCCAATGTGGGGCTCGATCCCAGGACCTCGAGATCAGGACCTGAGCCAAAGGCAGAGGCTTAACCCACTGAGCCACTCAGGCACCCCGCACGGTGGGTTTCTGATGAGGCCTCTCTTCCCAGCTGGGGATGGCTGCTTTGTTCTCACAAGGTCTTCTCTCTGAGTACTACAAGGAGAGAGGAAGTGCATTCTCCAGTATCTTTTCCTACAAGAACACCAATCCTGTAGAATCAGGGCCCCACTCATATGACCTCATTCAATCTGCATCATCTCCTAAAGGCCCCATCTCCACATATAGTCACACTGGGGGTGAGGGCTTCAACATATGAATTTTGGGGGGGGCACACAGTTTAGTCCATAGCAGGTGGTCCAAATAATAAACATGAATATCCTAAGGGTGGCCCCAAATGAGAAGTGGCCAGGATGAACGCTTTCCCTCAGCAACCAGGGTGCAGTGCCCTATGCTCTCCATTCTTGCAGATCCCTTGCTCTCCAAGCCTCCTTACAGCACTCCCCTCCTCGAGTCCTCACCATCGCTCTGTGAATTAATTTTTACTCAGGCAAGAGCGAGGAGGGACGACTTTCATCGTCTGCAAATGGATGAGACTGGATTTCATTGCTGACCTACCTCTCCCTTCCCAGAGGCAGGGCACTTGGGGCGAATGGAGGGCTTGAGCTACCAGTGAACTCCACAGGCTCACCGTTCCCCCTGACTTCTCTCCTTCTCTCTACTGTGGTGACAACTGTGAGCCAACCAGACCTAGGGTGAGTGGGGAAGCGGGAGGGAGCTGAGCTTTGGCCTAAGAAAAGCTCCTGACAAACCTACACAGATACGGTTATCATAAAAGAAGATATAAAAATGGGTATCAACAAACGCATTGCCTTATTTGAGCATGAAGCTTCCATCTTTACGTGGCAGGTGTCTTTTTGCACCAGTGACTGACATCTGCGAAGCGTGAAGTTTTGGAATGTTTTTCTGGTTTATGTAATTCTGGAAGGGTCCAGAATGTGGTTCTGGTAGGTCTCCCCATGGAAAAAAAAAAAAAAAAAAGAAAAGAAAAAAGGCCCTGGTACTATCTCTGAGAGGGACAGGTAATAAGCATTCACGAACCTGCCTAATGAGCATCTTGGTGGAGATTAAAGGCTGGGTAGGTGTTTTTCCAGGCCATACATATAATTTAAATTTAAATCTTTATTTATTTTACACTGATTAGTCTAGAGGTTGTTTTCTTAGGAGCAAACATGGAGCCATGCATACTTCCATTGTAAAAAAGGAAAATAAAAAATACCCATGAAATGCAAGAGGCCCTTCAGGTTCTTGGCCAAAGGCCAGTGCTATCCCCGCTGTGGAGCACTTGGTCATTACTGTCTTCCAGGTGCTGTTTGTTTCCTAATCCCGGCTCTACCTGTTTCTCAGTGTCTCAGGTCTTGCTTTGAGTACAGAATATGTTTTATTTTTTCCTCTTCAAGGACCGGGTGTGTGTCATTTTAAAAGCAGTTCATGTTCACCATAAAAATGTGCCCAGTGCAGAAAAGATAAAGAAGCAGGAACACCCCCGCCCCCACCTCAGGCTCCTAGTACTTAAGTGTTGACTACTGGCAATTCCTATTTCTATCTTGTCTTATTTCTTTGCATTTGATTTCCTTTACATTTTTGATGTAGTTGAATCACATTGTATTTTTCACTCTTGTATCCTGTTCTCTTCCCCTGACATTGTTTCTTAAACAGCTTTCTTATCATTCAAGCCAAGCAAGAACTCTGTAAACCTAATTTTTAATGGCTGACTGACATTCTGTCTTGTAGGTAATTATTGGATAATTTTTAGAGGGAAAATTATGACTCTCTTACAAAGGTAAAATGAGCACATCAGAGGGTTTATTTCAATCGTGAAATAAGATGCTGAAAGATGCTGCAATTGGTTCAAAGGGGGAATGAAAAGAACTACATAGATACCGACAATGGGGAAATGCTGGAATGAATTTACAAATAGCTACTGAGCTGTGAGATGCTTCCTTCTATCTGACCCAGCCTTTCCCCACCATCCTCCATGGCTCTCACATGGTATTCATAACTGAGAGGTAGACAAGAGCCTAGGCAGCTTCCCCCAGGAAACTCCAGGTGCAGTAGGAGGAGCTCCTTTCCTTGCGTGAGGAGAAGTTGCTGGGTGATACCTCAAAGAAGGTGCTGTGAGGGGTAAGGGGGAGAGGACAGAGAAAGCTTCACAGTGGCCGAGAGCTGAAAGATGTGTAGAAGTCAGACAGGCAAAGTTCCGTTTTCTAAGAACCACTGCTTAAACTTTCTCTGCATTCTACCACAGAAGTAGCCGTGGGTCTTTACTTCTGGTCCATTTTGAACAATTAGAGGCTGGGGGTGGAGAGATGGTTCCAGGCACAGAGAAGAACTGATGAAGGTGGGGAGACAGGAGAGAGCTTGGCATTGGGATGAGCTGAGAGGAGCTCCGCCGGGCTAGTGCTGGAGTCTGTGAGGAACCCCGGAGTGAGGGGGTGGGGTTGGCAGGGTCAATTCATGGAGGGGCTCTGAGGCTTTTAGTACTTTATCCTATGATCAAAATGAGCCTCATTTTCCTTTCCTTTCTTCTTCTCTCCTCCCCCCGCCTTTTTTTTTTTTTTTAAAGATTTTATTTATTTACTTGACAGAGAGAGATCACAAGTAGGCAGAGAGGCAGGCAGAGAGAGAGAGAGAGGAGGAAGCAGGCTCCCCGCTGAGCAGAGAGCCCGATGCAGGACTCCATCCCAGGACCCTGAGATCATGACCTGAGCTGAAGGCAGCGGCTCAACCCACTGAGCCACCCAGGCACCCCTCCCCTCGCCTTTTTAAAAAAAGATTTTATTTATTTATTTGACAAAGAGAGCACATGCAGGGGAAGCAGCAGGCAGAGGGAGAGGGAGAGGGAGAAGCAGGCTCCTTGCTGAGCTGGCAGCCCCAAACAGGACTGATCCCAGGACCCTGGAATCATGACCTGAGCTGAAGGCAGATGTTTAACCAGCTGAGCCACCCAGGCGTCCCTCATTTTCCTTTCTTGATACCGGAACATTTAAGAAGTCATTTTCTGGGGCTCAGATACGTTATGACGGGCAATCTGCTTTACTCAGTCCATCAATTTAAACGTAAATCTCATCGAAAAACATCCTCACGGAAACAACCAGAATGATGTTTGACCAAATATCTGGATATCCTGTGCCCCAGTCAAGTAGACACGTGAAACTAACCATCACACCAGCTCTGATTTGAGTTTTTTCCATTTAGCTTTTTAATCATTCTGGAATTGATTTTGATATACGGTGTAGGGTATGGATCTAAATTGATTTATTTTATAAATAACCAACCAACCATCCCAACACTATATTGGTTATTTCTTTCCATTTCCATTCAATTAGGTTTGAGTTCAGTTTGTTTTCGCTCAACAGATGTTCTTCCTTTTTCGTGTCTTAAAAATCTTATATATTTGTTTCTTTTCTATAAAAATTTTCTAGGCTCAGGGCGCCTGGGTGGCTCAGTGGTTTAAGCCTCTGCCTTCAGCTCAGGTCATGATCTCAGGGTCCTGGGATCGAGCCCCACGTCGGGCTCTCTGCTCAGCGGGGAGCCTGCTTCCCTTCCTCTCTCTCTGCCTGCTTCTCTGCCTACTTGTGATCTCTGTCAAATAAATAAATAAAATCTTAAAAAAAAAATTTCTAGGCTCTTTTACCTCATGGCCAATGCCTGGAAGAAGCAGAGAAACCTCCCTTTATGAAAAAGAAAATGAAGAAACAAACAAACAATCCCCCCACCCCCCAAATTTAATCTCTGCTAGGGCACCACTCTGCTAGGGCACTCCATCCCTATGAAAAAGACTAGAGCATGCAATACAATATAACTCTATAATTAGTGACTTCAGTTTGCATGTTCCAGAAAGGCAAGGATCAGCATGCTTTTTGGTAGGGACCTCACGGGGACCAGCACTACTTGCTGGAAAAGCAAGTAGTGGGAATCTAGGAGGAACATATGAAGAAAGGTGGAGAATCGATTTGAGGGTGAAAGTTGTAGCCTAAAAATGTGTTTGGGGATCAGTAAAATTGTCAGGATACTTAACTGCCTTCATTTCTGGGTCTGTGAAATGGGTTTTATTTTTCCTGCTCCCTCCTTGATGAAGGGGGTGGCATATAGAGACTGAGAGGGCATTTGTGATGTATCCAGAGTTCTTTCAAGAAAAGCCAAGTGGACTACAAGGCATTTATTCATTAAGTCTGAAAACCTTTCATCCCCCACCCCACCCCCCTACCTGGAGACCTTGGTTATAAAGAAATAATGCAATAATTGTGTTGCAACATGTTTTTCCTCTGGTCTGTTTCTTATTCCTCTGGAGTAAGAGGCATGGACATTTAGATCTCAACTGAAGGCATTGATTGGGAGGGTTTCTCCCAGAGTTGGCCCAGTTGGAAACTAGGTAATCCAAGCTAGAGGGAAAAGGCACCCCCCACCCCCAGCTTGTTAGCTCACACAACACAAAGCTTTTAACTCAGATCAGAGAGTTCAGTTGGCCTTTACGAGTGAGCCTGTGAGCTGGGGGCTGGAGGCGGTTGAGTTCGGTTGGAAAGGGGATGGCAGGAATGTTCTTGCTTTTCCTCAGTCAAGAGTTTGTTGGGGTGGGAGAAGGGAAGAGGGAGAGGGAAATTTGCCAAAAGGGGAAAGGAGGAGCTGGAGAAGGGTGGAGTGAGCTAGGAACGCACTTGAGAGTTATCAGGAGCTGAGGCCTCCTTTCATGGAAACCTGGCTGTTGGGTTGGTTGATGTGTTTTTCCAAACTCCAAACTCCTGTGATTCGGGACTGTGGCTTTAGTAATTATCCAAGCACTCTTTTACCCTTGTGCGTAAATAGCCAATTATCTTAAACTGTCAAAAGGGCCCAGAAGTCTCAAATAAGGATCAGTTTCCTAAAGTCAGGGACTGAGCTGACCCACTTTTAAAAAGTTCCAGGCATAGATCTGGAGACAGCATGGCTTTGTGTGGATGTATGGAAGCGAGGGGCAGGAACAGAGTTTCATTTAAAAAAAAAAAAAAAAAAACGGCTTGAAAGAGATATAATTCCCATACCATACAATTTACCCATTTAAGGTGTACAATTCACTGGTCTTAGGATACACAAAGATTTGTGCAACTATCACCAAAGTCCATTTGAGAACATTTATCGCTTCAAAAAGAAACCCTGCGCCCTTCAGCAACCCTCCCACCCACAGCTTCCCGCCCCACCTCAGGCCTAAACAACCATGTATTTTCTGCTGTTATAGATTTCCCCATTCTGGACTTTCATATGAATGGAATCCTGTAATATATGGTCTTTTATGACTGGCTTTCACTTGGCATAATGTTTTCAAGTTTCATCCATGTTGTAGAATTTGCCAACATTTCATTCCTTTTTGTGGTTGAATAATATTCCATTGTATGACTCTGTTGCTTTTCATTTGCACATTCATCAGTTTATGGACATTTGGGTGATTTCTACCTTTTGGTGATTATAAATTCTGCTCTAAACATCCATTTCAAAGTTTCCATGTGGACATATGTTTTCAGTTCTCTTGAGTATATACCTAGGAGTGGAACTGCTGGGTCACATGCTAATTCTAGGTTTATCTCTAGGCAGATTCTACCTAGTTCCTAGGTAGGAACCACCAAACTATTTTCCACAGTGGCTTTATCATTTTATATCCTCACCAGCAATGCAGAAGAATTTCAATTTCTCCACATCCTCACAAAAACTTGTTATTATTTAAAAAAACTACTGTAGTAGATCTCCTTATGGTTATGAAATGGTATCTCATTGTAATTTTGATTTGCATTTCCTTAATGACCAGTTTTAAGCTAATTTTTGCATATGGTATGGGATAAGGCTCTCACTTTGTTCTTTTGCAAGTGGCTGTCCAGCGTCGTTTGTTGAAGAGTGTTCCTCCCCATCGAATGCTTTGGGCACCCTTGTTCTTTTTGACCATATATGTATAGGTTTATTTATGGACTCTTATTTTTACTCCATTGGTTTATATGTCTATCTTTGTGCCATAACACACTGTCTTGCTTACTCTTGTTTTGTAGTAAATATTGAAATTGAGAAGTGTGAACCTTACTTTATTCTTTTTCAGGATTGCTTTGACTATTTTGGTCCCTTGCAACTCCATATGAATTTTACACTTAACTGATCCATTTCTTTCTTTTTTTTTTTTTTTAAGATTTTATTTATTTATTTGACAGAGAGAGATCACAAGTAGGCAGAGAGGCAGGCAGAGAGAGAGAGAGGAGGAAGCAGACTCCCTGCTGAGCAGAGAGCCCGATGCGGGACTCAATCCCAGGACCCTGAGACCATGACCTGAGCCGAAGGCAGCGGCTTAACCCACTGAGCCACCCAGGCTCCCTTAACTGATCCATTTCTATACAGAAGTTAGCTGAATGCTGATAGGTTTTTTGTTGAATTTGTAGATCAGTTTGGGGAGTTTTGCGATCTTATCAATGATAAGTCGACTGATCCATGAACATGGATGTTTTTCCATTCATTTAGATTCTTTAATTTCTTTCAAGACTATTTTTTAGTTTTTGGGGTACTTGGGTGGCTCAGTTGGTTAAGCAACTGCCTTCGGCTCAGGTCATGATCCTGGAGTCCTGGGATCGAGTCCGGCATCGGGCTCCCAGCTCCACAGGGAGTCTGCTTCTCCCTCTTACCTTCTCCCCTCTCATGCTCTTTCTCACTCATTCTCTCTCAAATAAATAAATAAATAAATAAATAAATAAAAATCTTTAAAGCAAAAGACTATTTTGTAGTTTTTAGAATAGAGTATAAATTTTGCATTTCTTTTATTAAGTTTATTCCTAAATATTTTATTCTTTTTGATACTATTGTGAATGCACCTTCATTTTTTAAAATTTGTTTTCTTTTTTCTTTTTTTTTTGTTAACTAAAACAGATGACAATTTTAATTTCACATTTCACAATAGAAATGAAAATTGCTTTTTTTTTTTGGTCCCACTACTCCCCTGCAAAAACTATTCTCTCTTTGATAAGAAGGGGGAGCAAGTCTTCCTGGTTATCTTGTTAGAAAACACCCAGAGTCACAGGACCATGATCTCCTGGTGAAGTACAACAAGTAATATAAAATGGATATAAAGAAGCTCCCTCTTTCTTTATCTGTCTGGTCGAGTCATTCCTAGCTGATTGGGCACCATCAAGGGACAAGCAAGAAGTCTCATCCACTGGGGGTACAGGCATCATTGGCATGTGACTGTCCATAGGTGGCCTCATTCCAGGAGCAGGTGCCAGTGGCATCATCCAGGAGGAGGAGGGCCCATCACTGGCATCATGGGAGGGCCCTCCATATGGGGCGTTGGCATCATACCAAGGCAATGAGGATCTGGAGACTGGCGGGGAGGTGGGATCATTGCCTCTGGAGGAGGAGGAACAAAGAATGCCGTAGGAGTTATCTATCCTTGCTGAAGTGCAGTGGTTTTTTTTTTTTTTTTTAAAGATTTTTTCTTTATTTATCTGACAGAAATCACAAGTAGGCAGAGAGGCAGGCAGAGAGAGAGGAGGAAGCAGGCTACCTGCAGAGCAGAAAGCCCGATGTGGGGCTCGATCCCAGGACCCTGGGATCATGACCTGAGCCGAAGGCAGAGGCTTAACCCACTGAGCCACCCAGGTGCCCCAGTGCAGTGGTTGTTTTATTGATCAGGCTCTGAGCCTGCTCTTCCATGCATTTCTGATAGCAGTCTTTCACATTCTTTTTGTGTTTCCTACTACTACAGTGTATCTTTCTCACAGCTGGAGAGTCATGGGTGAAGTACGTGTTGCAGTAGTCACAATGAAACCTAGGCATGTTGCTCTGCAGGCCATTGGCTATTCTGTCCCTGATTTGCTTTCTTAATTTGGCTTTTGATTATTCATTGCAAGTGGGTAGAAATACAATTGATTTTTTGCATTTTGACCTTGTATCCTGCAATCTTGCTGACCTAGTTTAATAGTTCTAATACTATTTTTTAGTGGATTTCTTAAGATTTTTTAATATTCAAGATCACATCATTTGTGAATAGAGATAGTTTTACTTCTTCCTTTTTGTCTGGACACTTTTTTCTTTTTCTTACCCTTTGTCCTAAGGAATGGTCTTAAGAGTTCGGAAAGACTAAAATGTACTGGACCAGTCTCTGGGGAGGACCTTGAAAGTGTGCCCACTGTATGCTCAGCATCCTACTTGGTGATCGTTTGTATCCATTTATCGGAAACAAAATAAAACATATATGGAACATTCATGGTACCCTAAAAGTCTAATGGGAATGTTCTTCTCATTCTTCCCCTTTTGGGCTAAATGTTTCCTTTTCAGTGCAGACTTACTGAGACCTTCTTTTTGACATATTTTCTAGGTATCTAAGATATAGTGCTGAGCAGGAGTGGCCAACACTTAGCTCAAACATCTATCTCAAAAATCAGGGAGAAAGACACGCCAAACTGATCATTGTACACTCAGGAGAGTATATAATTTACAGTTTATTGAAGAGATGTACAGAGTGATATGGGAGCATAGGAAAGGGGAAAGGGAAAAAGATTCTCAGTGGAAGCAGATTGGATGGGGACATCTTGAAAAGTAGGCAAGGGACACAAGTGTGTTTCAGATACACAAAGCCCCCACTGGCCCTCCACCAGGACCACTTCTCCAGTGATTTCTCCCTCCCTATTTGATTAGTGTGCATATAGGAGTGTGTAGACTCTCGGTGCAAGTCCTCTAAGGACCCTGGAAGAATGAGTAAGTCTAAGAAAAGAGAAATAGGAAGAATGGTTGAGGTCAACCAGGAATCATAACTAGGACTTTCTCATGGCTTCTTGAGAGAAATTACTCATCCTGTTATCCTTCTCTTCCCAGAAACCCTCTTCCATTGGTCTTTATATGACTTTGTTCTCTGGCATTCTGCTCTACTCAGGGGAAAGGGCCTCAGTTCAAATCCTGCCTCAGGTAGCCACAAATGTTTCTTTTCTTCAGTTGAATAGGCCACAAATGTGCCATCAAAATGCCTGAAGTTGGGTGACCAACCATATTGATTTGTTTGAGGGTATCCCAGTTTTACCACGGAAAGTCCTGCATCCTGTGAAACCCCTCAGTCCCAGGCAAACTGGGATGGCTAATCACTCTCTCAGTATCTCTAGATGGGAGCAGTCTTCAAAGGAGTTTCATTCATCATTGGAAACCAAAGTTTTTTTTTTTTTTAATTAATTTTTTATTTTTTATAAACATATATTTTTATCCCCAGGGGTACAGGTCTGTGAATCACCAGGTTTACACACTTCACAGCACTCACCAAAGCACATACCCTCCCCAATGTCCATAATCCCACCCCCTTCTCCCAAACCCCCTCCCCCCAGCAACCCTCAGTTTGTTTTGTGAGATTAAGAGTCACTTGAAACCAAAGTTTTTAATGCACCTGGGAGATACTATCATCTATTGATGATTAGTTAAGACTTTGAGGTTAAGACCTAAGATAGCCTTTTAGTTCTGCCAGTTACAGTTTCTGGGCTTTCAGCTAGTTATCTGTCATTCTGAGCCTCACTTTTCACATTAGTGGAACTATGGGAATGACACTAATTGCATAGGACTGTTGAGAATTAATTGAGAGAATTCCTGCAAAGTGCTTGGCATAGGCTCTGGAGCATTGTAAGGGATTGATAAATAATCAATATTCTTGTTCAGAGGTCAGCAAACTGATGATAGTGGGCCAAATCCAATCAGCCTCCTGTTATTATAAATAAAGTTTTATTGGCGCCCCGTCCATGTTTTCACACATTGTCTATGACTCCTTTCAAGCTATAAAGGCAAAGTTGAGTAGTTGCACTAGCTGCAAAGCTTAAAGTAGTTTCTGGTCCTTTATAGAAAGAATTTGCAGGGGTGCCTGGGTGGCTCAGTGGGTTAAAGCCTCTGCCTTCAGCTTGAGTCATGATCCCAGGGTCCTGGGATTGAGCCCCACATTGGGCTCTCTGCCCAGCAGGGAGTCTGCTTCCTCTTCTCTCTCTGCCTACTTGTGATGTCTGTCTGTCAAATAAATAAATAAAATCTTTTAAAAAAAAGGGTTTGCAGATTCCTACTCCTAATATTACCAAGTACAGTTGAAGGAGTCCTGACTCAAAGCAGGAAGCCTGGGGCTCCAGTCTGATAGGCATTAGCTCTGTGACTTTGGGTAGAGCACTCGACTCCTCAGTGATCAAGTGATCAAGTGTCCTTGCTTGTGAAACAAGTCGATGATGTATGAGGCCTAAACATGTGGCCAAACATCCGGGACCTATGTTTTGAACCTCTGAGATGCTTACGGAAAGAATTCTGTGGAAGATGGGTGAAGTGTGCAGTGAATTCTGGCTTTGATGCCTCTTTCTTGAATTCCCAGATTTGATGAGGTGTTCCCTTCCTGAGCTGCGCCCTTTACAGTAAGTCCCAGCGGTCTTGAGAAGACGGCAGGATGAACTAGCTCATCCGACCTGCCTGAAAGTCTCTGTCAGTGGCTCTGGAGAAGTCAGGGCTGTGTCCTACCCCACCGAGAGCCTGGTTTCTGGTGTGAGGAAGAATGAATCACAACCCACTCCACCTGATCTCCCTGCCTATGGGGGTTTGTGGAGAGTCACCCTTACTTATTAATGATAATTTTTAAATGACTCTGAGCCACCTCAGAGGTCTGTCTCTACTCTCCCGAAAGTGCTGATTTCAGAATGATGTCCTCTGGTTTCAAAACTGGACAAAATGCACATGAACAGATAGGGAGAGAGAGGGAGGAAGGGAGAGAGAGATAGAGAGAAAGAAAGAGAGAACAGGCTTTCAAGAGTTTTCCATATTTAATTAGCCATTACATTGAAACCTCCCACTAGGGGTTTGGGGGGTAGGAAAAGAATAAATGAAACAATGGGATTGGGAGGGAGACAAACCATAAGTGACTCTTAATCTCAAAAAACAAACTGAGGGTTGCTGGGGGGAGGGGAAACAGGAGAGGGGGGTGGGGTTATGGACATTGGGGAGGGTATGTGCTATGGTGAGTGCTGTGAAGTGTGTAAACCTGGCGATTCACAGACCTGTACCCCTGGGGCTAAAATACATTGTAGGTTTATAAAAAAATAAAAAAATAATTTTAAAAAAGGAGGTAAAAGACAATAAAAGGTTTTGTTAAAGGGGAAGAAAAAACAAAAAAACCTCTCCCACTAACTCTTCAGCTGTAACTCCATTTTATAAAGAAATCTCTTTCTCCCCCTTCCCCCCTCCCCTCTCCCCAATCCAGATTCTTTCCTTCATTTGTCTCCCTAAGCACCAGTTTAAGTCCTTCTCCTTTGAGAACCTTTTCTGGCTAATACAGGTCTCCCTTCCCTCCCTTTTCTGTGTGGTTGGAGACTCTACCCAGCACTACCTCACACCTGGTCTGGATTGCGTTCCTGAGGGTTCTAAGGGCATTCATCTCCTCTTCCCAGAAGGGCTGTCATTTCCACAAGGCGAGGGCAGGGCTGTGCTGTCTGCCTCATCGGCATGCCCTGCGGGTTTGGGCTGGCATTGGGCACTGCAGGAGGTGGGGGCCTGGTAGAAGATTCTCCTCACCTGCCTCCAGCCAGTGACAGGGCTGGGACTTCCCATCTCATCCAGGCTCTGGAGGCCACATTTAAACCTCTCCTACACCCAGATCTCTTTTTTGACTTGTTATCCTCACAGATGGATTGATTTCATCCTGCCCTGCTCTTCCCTTAAGGCTGTGGTATGTCAGGGCTGGACTTTTTCCCTGATTAGGATAATGACATCAGGGTTTGGCTGGTGGCAGCCTTTCCCTAGTGAATAAAGAAACAAACTCTATGGTCACCACAAATGAGTGCTTATCTGCCTTGTCCTCTTCTTGCAGAATAATTAACATTCTGTTGCTAGGAAAGCCATGAGTGTCATGGGGACGTCTAATTGCATTAACATACTGGAACTCTTTTGATTCTCTTTATTTTGGTGTCAACTTGTATTGTGATTATGGTGGGGGGACTAACTCTTTCTATTGTTTTTTTTTTCTATTATTTTTAAGTTTATTTGAGAGAGAGAGAGCGCATGTGAATGCGGGGGAAGAACAGAGGAGAGGGATAAGCAGACTCCTGATGTGCTTGAAGCCCAATGCAGGGCTCGATCTCACAACCCTGAGATCATGACCTGAGCTGTAATCATGAGTCAGATGCTCAACCGACTGAGCCACCGAGGCACCCCAAACCCTTCTCTTTAAACTAATGTGGATATGAATTATTTCCAGCAGAAAAAACCACACATTCAAGATACAGGGTGGGTTCACATCCTGCACTTTCCTGGGAAGCCTGTGGGGTGGCCCCTGGGAACCCAGCTGCAGGGGAATGAAGGCCCGATGGACATTCCTGAGAGGTGTGGGACAAACCAATGAGGTTCACTCATTCACTCACTTTTCGTTGCGCCTCTGCTGAGAACTGACAAATGAGAAGACAACATTCTCCATCTGCATGATTTGTTTCCCACACACAGACTCTGGATTTTCTAGTTTTCCAGTTCCTAAAGAGCACACACCTGGTTAACCAGTCTTCCTGAGAATTCACGTGGAGCTGGACACTTGAGAGGAAAAATTCATGTTCTACAAAGCAAAACACATCTGAGGTGTCAGGCATGAGGAACAATTTGCTATTCCCTGAACATGGCACGCTTTCCATGAGGGCAGTGCTTTGTGCCAGGCCCATAAGAAGCCCCAGGGACGGGCTAATGCTGAATCATCAATGAGAAGCCAAGGGGCCAGCAGGCTCTGGGTGGGGCAGTCACCTTACCCAATCCAGGGGTATCCCCTATGACTGGCCTGCCCCACCGACCCTGTGAAGGAAAGCACTGAAACTACCAGAGAGCATGAGTACGAAAGGTTTGGGTGGCTTTTGGCATTTTGCTTTGCGTCCAATGTTATCCACTCCTTCTGACACATGTGGGCCAAAGGGCTATTTGGTCTTGGGTCATCAAGAAACCAAAGTTTCATCTTAGAGAGACCTGCACACTTGTAGGTAGACAGGCTCATTTGTAAATGGTGTCCCAAATAGAGGGCAGTCTCAGACTTCTAGCCTCTAGAACTGTGAGGAAACAAATTTCTGTTGTTTAAGACACCTAGTTGGTGGTATTGGTTACAGCAGTCCTAGGAAACAAATACACTGGGTCTGGTGCTCCTTATTTTTCTAGTAACTATGAGTTTCTCAACCAGTTCTAGGTGTTCTGTGGGACTTCTCTTTTGCAGTTCTCAGTGAGCTTTCAAAGGATGTTGTTCTTCCTGCCCATCAGTTTTTCTACCCCCCACTTAATTATTGAAGTACAATCAACATACAATGTTATATTAGTTTTAGGTGTACAACATAGTGATTTCACAATTCTATAAATTACTCAATGCTCACCATGATATATGTACTCACCATCTGTCACAAAACAACATTATTACAATATGACTGACTATATTCCCTAAATGTTATTCATCTCTGTGATTTATTTATTTTATAACTAGAAGTTTATGCCTCCTACTCCCCTTTACTTCACCCCCACCCACCTCCCCTCTGGCAACCATCTGTTATCTGTATTTGTGTTTGTTGTGGGGGGGTGCGCCTGGGTGGCTCATTAGGTTAAATGTCCGACTCTTGATCTGGACTCAGGTCATGGTCTCAGGGTCATGAGGTTGAGTCCCATGACAGGCTCTGAGCTGGGCATGGAGCCTACTTGGGTTTTTTTCTCTCCTTCTCCCTCTGCCCCTCATCTGCCGCTCATGCTGTCTCTCTCTTAAAAAAAAATTATTTTTTTCTTTGTTATTTCTTGTTCTTTTTTTTTTTTTTTTAAGATTTCACATATAACTGAAATCTTGTCTCACCCATCAAAAAAAATTTTTTTAAAAGATTTTATTTATTTATTTGATAGATGGAGATCACAGAGAAGCAGGCAGAGAGAGAGGAGGAAGCAGGCTTCCCGCTGAGCAGAGAGCCTGATGCGGGGCTTGATCCCGGGACCCCGGGATCATGACCCGAGCCAAAGGCAGATGCTTTAAACCACTGAGCCACCCAGGCACCCCTAAAATTTTTTTTAAAAAGAGATTTAATTTATTTATTTGAGAGAGAAAGAGAGACAGAGAACAGGAGCAGGGGGAGGAACAGAGAGAGAGGGAGAGGGACAGATAGGGAGACTCTGCCCTGAGCACAGAGCCCAACTAGGGGCTCAATCTCATGACCCAGGGATCATGACCTGAGCTGAAACCAAGTCTGACACTTAACCTGAGCCACCCAGGTACCTCAATGCCTATCGAATTTTAACACAGAATTTTACCCCACATTTTTATTCTTTGCATTCTTTTCCTCCTGGTGCGCTGGGAAAACCTGGGACCAGAAGTTAAGAGACTGAAGCCAAGAACATTGTGATCAAGCTGTGTAAACTTGGGGAGGTCACAAAATCTCCTGGTCCTCAGACTCCTGGCCTTTAAAACCAGTGGTGGGGGGCGCCTGGCTGGTTCAGTGGGTTGAGCCTCTGCCTTCGGCTAGGGTCGTGATCCCGGGGTGCTGGGATCGAGCCCCGCGTTGGGCTCTCTGCTCAGCCGGGAGCCTGCTTCCTCCCCTCTCTCTGCCTGCCTCTCTGCCTGCTTGTGATCTCTGTCTGTCAAATAAATAAATAAATAAAATCTTTAAAACAAAATAAAACAAAACAAACAAAAAAACCAGTGGTGGGATGGGAGCTCCCTGCAGCCCCTCCCCAGCTCTGACAGATACTCCCAACTTCGCAATTAACCTCTCCCTGGACACTCTAGTGAGCTCTGTCTTTTCACACGTTGCTAAATTTTTCCCGTTCGCAAAGTAGCGAGGCTGTTCCTTCTTGCTAATATCTGTAAGGCGGTCCAACAGCAAGAAAGAGGCCAACCTCTTAGAGCTCACAGGTGCTAGTGAGAAAACCAGGAAGCAGAGTTCCAATTCTGGGAGTAGACCTGAAATTCTAGAGCTGTCAGTTAAATTCCCAGTGCTTCCTCTGACTTCCTTTGTTCAATGAGACAAGTTAATGAATTACTTTTTGTTTCAACATAGGCGGTGGTTGAGGTTAAATGTCCCATGAAAACTGGGTGATCACACAGATGTAAAATGGTGCAAAAATGAATTGATGAGCAGCCAGTCCCGTGAAACTGGCACCAATTCCCGGGAAGCCTTGCTCTTTTGGCAGTGTGGCTCAGCCTATGGTTGGGTGTTGAGTCTAGGTCCAAATGGAGTATGGATCTTTCTCCTTTTCCCATTCCATTTGCAGCCACTCAATCCAGCCTTGTTCAAGGCTTTGTCAGCTTACCCATTGTACTGGGTATGGGCTCATGTGTCATTCTGGCGCACTCCTTGAGCCCATCCTAGAATTTGTTCACCTGAAATCGGAGGCCGCTAACCATTTTCCCAATGAGTGCCCAGTGGCTTCATGTTTTGCTGTGTGCACTGTTTAGCTCAGTGCAGCTTCATCAATTTAAGTACTTCCTGATGTATTCAGAACCGTAAGAATACACACATATAGAAGGACTACACCACCCAGTACCGGACTCCAGGGAGCTTACGATTTTCCCAGGAAGATAAAATGCGTACATGAAACAATCTGAGAACAGTTGAAAGGAAATAGCTATTGTCCCCTTTGGGCTGAATAGAGGCTTGAGTGCTCAAATGGAGAACTGAGTCATAACTTCCAGGACTGGTGAGAAAGGAGAAAAACTGGAGATGGCTGCAATTTTAAGAAAGAGAAAATATGGGCCTTGATTTGTTCTTGGCATTTTCGGAATGAGACCAGTTCATATGGGCGAGACCAGTTCATATGGGCATTTCAAGCTCTGGAGGATCAGAAGAATCCCTGAGACTCTGATGGAAGTGAGATGTTGGGTTGAGAGAGGGGGATCTTAGGAGAGGTAAGAATTAGTAAAGAGAAGGGCCAGCAATGGAAAGTGGATTCGAAGGAACAGCCTGTTTAATTTGGACTGTGTGAGATGGTTTCCAAGCAAACACCCCTCCCCTTTCTTCATCCCATACCTTCTTTGCTTTCCAGACCCTGATGTCATGACTCAGCACAGCTGCAGTTATGTATCTTTTCCCTTCCGCCCGAACCCCCTCAGCTAAAGTCCCACTTTCTTGGCACCCAAAATGGAGTGCATCGCCAATGGAACAGATGAAAAATTGATTTTGGACTATCAGCCGTGATGGAAAACTAAGGGCTACTGCATGGCTTTCTCTGAGTTGGCCACTCAAAAATGGGGTGGGCTGGGCCTTCTGAGAGGGTGGAATTTGCAAAAATCTTTTCTAGGGGCGCCTGGGTGGCTCAGTGGCTTAAAGCCTCTGCCTTTGGCTCAGGTCATGATCCTGGTGTCCTGGGATCGAGCCCCGCATTGGGATCTCTGCTTGGCGGGGAGTCTGCCTCCTCCTCTCTCTCTCTCTCTGCCTGCCTCTCTGCCTACTTGTGATCTCTGTCAAATAAATAAATAAATAAATAAATAAATAAATAAGATATTAAAAAAAAAAAATCTTTTCTAAAAAATGGGCACTGGGAGACTTCCATCCTTTCTGAAATCAGTCTGGACTCTGACCCCTTTTAGATAGAGTTCCGGGTCCATTTCCATCCGTGGAACAGGGATGGCATGGTGGTGGGAGTTAACGGGAAGGTCTGAGGGCTCCAGGGGAGAGAGAGATGCTGGATGAGGCAAGGGCTCCCGCCAAGCTATTATAGGAAAACACAAAACTACCATGAGAGAACAGATTTTCTTTTTCACCCTGACAGGTCAACTACTTTCTTGGAGCATGCTGGGAGCCATTGGTAACAAGTTACTTTGTTATTTAAAATATCATCAAGAAGAATTGGGGTGGGCTTTAGTCTTTCCTAGGTGGAGGAATGGATATATGACCTAATGAGGGTTTAAGGTGATTAGTATCATTGTTTCAGGAGCCTTGGAAATGGTACTTTCCCGGAGGGCAGGAACATTCCTATAAATTAATTCTCCTATCCCCATCTCCTCTCAAGGCAAGTGAGAGAGGGGGATGTCAGACTCATATAGAGAGAAGACCATAAGTAGACAGAAAACACAATTTCCTTCTACTATGCTGCTTCAATCTGCATTATTCTTTGGCAGTTAAGGGTTGGCATGACCGGTTACTCCTTTAGTTCTGGTCTGACTGTGATAGCACACCACAGAGAGATGACCTTTGTGGCCTAGGCAACTCAGAAAGGTCATTTTGCTGCTTGCCAGTAAATAACTGAACAATCTGGGTCTGATAGAATTTGGGCTAGATGTCCTTTCTTGTAAAGTTTTGATATAAGAGGAAAAAAAGATAATTCACTGATTTTATTACCTTGTGGGAGGCAGTATATCATGGTGGTTAAGAACATGGGCTTTGGATTTGCTTGACTCATATCTTGTGTCCCTTGCTTAAGAGCTATATGCCCTAGACCAAGTTCCTTACCTTCTCCAAGCCTCAGTTTCTTCATCAGTAAAACAGGGACAATAATCCTATCTAAATAACAGGTCTAAAAGTTGTTTAAGAACTCAATGAGTAATATATGCCTGGCACACAGTGATACAACTGGTAAATGATAGCCAGTGGTAGTAATTATTACTTATAGAAGATTTGGATAGGAAAGCTATTTGGTGGATTCAGTGAGATGGGCCATTTGGCAAAGAAGTTCATTATAATACTCATTATTAAAAACAAACAAATAGGGTCACCTGGGTGGCTCAGTCGGTTAAGTGTCTGACTCTTGATCTCAGCTCAGGTCTTGAACTCAGGGCCATGAGTTCAAGCCCATCTGGGGCTCCACACTGGGCATGAAGCCCGCTTAAAAAAAAAAATTAAAAACAAACAAATAAATGTCCAAGACACTGGGAAGAGATATAAATAGGACAGATGCCCTTGACCTCTTCTATGACCACATGGCAATAACTTTGGCCACTGGGCAGCTGACTGAGACTGACTACCTGGCTTTCCCTGCCCCATGATCTGAGAGTACAGTACGCTTTGTCTTGCTGGTGGCTAACATAATAGATCTGAGTTGGAAACTAAATATATCAATGCAAAGAATATTTACTGATCTTCTGCTGCATGCCAGACACTGTTGTAAGAGCTGGGGATCCAGCAGTGATCAATGTCCTTGACCGCAGGGCACATACATAGATGTACCTACATGTAAGCAATTGACAAGGTCATTTCTGATAGTAATAAGGGCCATGGGAACAAGGTTTCCTCCAGATGCATATGTTAGAGGCTTTGTCAGAACAAAGACTTGAATGTGGCTTTCAAGACCACCAGGGCTGATTCCACTGTGCCTACCTATGCACACTTAGGACTCGAGGGCAAAGCTTCTCACTTGGGAGACATAAGGGCCCCCAGGTCCTCTGAAATACAAAGCTCCACTCAGTGTGGGAGAGCCTTGGAAAATCCTTCTTCCCTCCTCCTGGAATTATGTTAATAGGTCTTACATCCTAAAAGGTTCCTTTGCAATAAAATTCATGTTTTCAACCAACTCAGTACTTTCCTGTCTCTCCCATTTGCACAGATCTCTGTTATATGGAAGTTTAAAAAAATGTGTCGAGTCCTCGGGATTACATGTCTCTGAGTAAAACAGAAATATGTTCCCTTTTTTATCCTCCATACAGAAAGTATCTCTGGAAACATATACCAACCATTGCCAAATGCCTGGGAGTCAGGAAAAGTGATACCTGCCAAACCTTTAAAGTTGGATTTTCATCCAAAGTGAAAATTAGGGAGTTGGCTCTCCTGCACGTTGGATCAATGACACAGGAAGCTGAGCGGGCCCTGAACTAGGGAGCCCAAGTTATCTGGAAGTTATTAGTCATGTTACAACAGTCATGTTACATTGGTCAAACTGCTGCATATCTCTGGGGCTGTTTCCTCATCTGTCAAGTGGGACAATTCAAGAGTTGTTTTGGGGGTACGATAAAGTAATGCATCTTTTTGCATAATCCATCCAATACTCTGCTCTCTTTGTTTCTTGATCTGACCCTCCAAAAGGGTCAGTAGGGTCTCCGAAAGAAACCCTACTCTCTTGGTTACACCCTAGGTCACTGTCGCCAGCAACTGCTCTTATCTCTAAAATTTGGTTTCAAGGATTCCCTCCTCTGAGAATGATCTGGTCTTCTTCTGCTTCCTTGGCACCTACACTGAAGAATTCCCTGATCCCCTCCGGCCACCCATCCCCTGCCCCTACACCGCTGTCATTACTCTCACCCTTTGGCCTCACTCACTTTCTTGTCTACTCTGGAATCAGTGCTTGATTGTAACCACTCCCCCTTTTCTCTGTTACATTTTCTTGGCATAATCAGAGATGCAGTTGAACCCAACTACTCAGGTCGTTGCAGCTGACCTTAGCTGGGGAAAATCACACAATGGGGCTATTTTTTCCCCCCATTTAAATGTCATGACCCCTTACCTTAAATAAGCATTCACCACAGCCTAGCTACCCCATTATGTTTCCCTAGTGAGGTTGCTTTGCAATTCATCCAAGTGCCCATTTTATACTCTCTTCTCTCTCTCTCTCTCTCTTTTTTTAAAGATTTTATTTATTTGACAGACAGAGCTCACAAGTAGGCAGAGAGAGAGGAGGAAGCAGGCTCCCCGTGGAACAGAGAGCCCGATATGGGGCTCATTCCAAGGACCCTGGGACCATGACCTGAGCCAAAGGCAGAGGCTTAACCCACTGAGCCACCCAGGCGTCCCTCTCTTCTCCTCTCTTAAAACTCTTGTCTTCCCCTGCCTGCCACTGCTGATGAATTACCCCAAATTCAAAGAGAGCTGAAGGATTTGGACAGAAACCCCAATATCTTTCTGCCATCCAATCTGCCAGCCTCTCCATGCCTGTATTCACATTCTCCGTCTTCTTCTCATCACGGAGGGAAATCTGCCCAGAATTCCTCCCCTTCTCAGCAACTTCACTCCTGTGATTACTTCACCTTCTTTCACACATCCGTCTTCTCTCTCCTGAATCCATTTCTCCACGTGTAAACATGCCGTAGTATCTCCCACCTTAACACAAAACAGAATACGTTCACTTTTGACCCTCATCCTCCTGCCATCCCAGTTCTTTGGTCCCTGTCTGTGAAAACCTTCTAGAGAGCTATCCACACTCCAAGCCTTCACTCCGTCACGTCACATTCACTCTTCAGGCCATCCCTGTCTGGATTCTGCTTCTCAGTGTTCCACTGAAACAGCTCTGTCTGGGTCCCCGGTAACCTCCGTGCTCTTCTGTCGTCCTCTTAACCAGACTGTTTATCAGCATTCAACAGGATTACTTCCCTCCTCTTCCTGGAAACAGCCGCCCTGTTTAGGTTCCCTGATGTGCCCTCTTCTGGTTTGCTTTTAAAACTTCTGGGAACCCCTTTCCTGTTCCCTTGGTCTCATCTGTCTCTTACCCAGTGTCACCAACATGCTGATGACTCCCTAATTAATATCTCCAGCTTTGACTTCTTCTTCATTGATCTCGATTTGAATGTATAAACACACACGAGACGTCTTCACCAGGATATCCATAAGCCATCACAAATGTTACCCTTCTAGAACAGAACTGAGGACTCCTCCCCAAACTGGTTCTTCTCCAACATTTCCTACTTTGGGTTAATTTGGCTGTGTCTTCCCCTCATTTATGCAATCCTTCGGGGTGCTTTTTCATCGTTGTATTTTAAAAATCCTCAGTGTGTGGTAAGTGTTGGTGCTCAGTATCATAATCTGTTGAATGAGGGAATGAAGGAAAGCAGGCATGTGGTTCAGCTTCAACTCCATGCCAAGGAGAAGGTAGGTCTCTGGTGTCATGAGAAGGATATTCATCCATACTGTCCCTGGGTGAGGCAGAGACCAGGCTCTCATTTGTCCCCTCTGAGGTGGAGGAAAGTAAGTGAGTGAGTGGCAGTTAGGGTGAGATGCTGTGTTTACTCTGTTACATGAGGAGATCTCTGGTGTCAAGGGCTCCTCAGCCAGGAAACCTGTAGAATGCATCTGCACACAGGTAAAGTCACTTGACTGGGCACCTGGAAAAATGGGTTAACCACAGCTTGCTTCGCCATATCTTCCTGCCTGGCTCCACCATCGTGTGGAGCTCTTGTGCTGTTCCCCAAACACCCACCTAAGGGTGGTGATGGAGTGTGCTTGGAGAAAGCTCCAGAGACCAGGCCTGATTTTGGCAAACAAGCCTCAAGTGGTGGTTCTCAAACTTCACCACACTTTGCGATCAACTGGGAGCTTTTGAAAGACACGGATACCTGGGCCCATCCTGGAGATTTTGCTTTAGTTGGTCTGGTTTGGGACTGTCATGGGTATTTTTAAAAAGCTCTGAGGTGATTCCAATGTGTAGCCAGTCTGAGAACCCTGTTCTAAATGGATTAGATGGAATGTTCCTTTCTTGCTCAGAGGGGAAGGAAGAGCTTTGTGTGCAAAGGGGCAGAGGGCTGGCTGCTCTGGAGGTTTCAGGCATGGTGCCCCAACCTCCGCCCCTCCCCGCACCTCTGGTGCCTGGAGGCCCCATCAGGACTTTTCCTCCAGGACAGGGGTCAGGACACTTTTCATGCCAAGGGCCAGACAGTAAATATGTTAGGGCAATTTGGTCTGAGTCACAGCTACTTAATTTTGCTATTATAGTGGGAAAACAGCCATATGCAATATGTAAATGCGTGAGCACAGCTGTGTTCCATAAAACTTAATTTATGGACCCTGGAATTTGCATTTCATACAATTTTCACATGTCATGAAATAGTCTTCTTTTGCATTTTCTTTTTCAGCCATTAAAAAAATGTAAAAACCATTCTTAGTATGTGCACCTATATGCAAAAAAGTGGTGGCCTGGATTTAGCCTTCTAGTTCTCTGCTCTGAGAGATGAGAGGCAGCCATTCTTCCCAGCTTGATAAATGGCAATATGCTTTCCCACTTTCTTCTCTTCCCCTCTTTGCCTCTCCGGGCTTTTCCCATTTCTCTATTGGTAATGATCAGCAAACCAGCTCTTCCTGTTAGGAGTGTCAGTCAAGAGAGGAGTCCTACTTTATCTACCTATGCATTTCATCCTGAACAGGAGCTCAAGTGTATTCAAGCAGGTGATCTTTAGAAAAGATAAGGCTTAGGTTTTTAGCTCTTTGAGTCATGCATTTTCTCCGAAGATCTGAGGACATTGTAGCAAGAACTTTGAACAGACACTCTTCCTTATGGAATCCTCACAGGAAGGAGGAAGCAACAAGAGAGAAGTTTCAAGTGCTGTGTGAGAGAGAGAGTAACTAGAGTCTCATTGTCTCATTGGTTAATCCTATTTTCCCTAACCAGATTTAGTGTTTGCAGCAGACACCGTTGGGAGATGCCTATGTCCTACTTTTTGCTGTACACATTCCATGTCTTCAGAGGGGCCCCATGTCCAGCACCACAGGGTAAACCAGAAGTAGCCTAAGTCAAGAAATAGATACCAAAGAAATAGTCTCTTTTCTCCTTCTGGTCGTTGTCTTGGATGCCTGTTGATACCTGCATGTTGATGCCCGGAACTCTGGCAGCTATTCTGGGACCATGAGGGGGGTTAGTCTGAGTAGGACCCCCCAAGGATGATAGAGCAGAAAAGTGGAAGCAACCTGGATCTCCGATGACATTGTTGTGTCACTGAACGAATCAGCCCTGGAGCTTCCCTGTGCTGGACTCCTTGTTGTGTAAGCTAAATTTTCCTATTGTTTGAAGTCCTTTTTAACAGGTTTTTCTATTTCTTACAGCTGAAAACATTAAAACTCATAGAGAGGTCTGGAATGATACATTCTCCCCAGCATCCAATACTGGGTACATAATGGGTCCCTAGCTGACTGATTAAGGGAACCACTTACAAGGCATGCAATCCAATTATTATCTAGCAAAACAGCTTTTTATATAGAAGTCACTCTCCAAAAGGGTTGCCCTCTTTCAGCGTCTCTGGAAGGAAAGCCATCTGCAGTTTATTTTACTTGAAGTCTTAGTGACATATAATAATAATGAGGGGACCCCAAGCCTATTCAGCTGAAGAGCATATAGACTATGAACTGACCCAGCCTGGTAACTAAGGATTTGTTGGTGAATGCAGCATCTTCTGAGAATCCCATAACTCTCAGAGAAGGACTGATAAAAGCAACACACAATGGATCAATTGGATATTTGCAGTCACCTTGGTAACAGCAGGTTCTACGTTACAGTTTGAGATACAGTTGCATTACTGTTGCTTTGGCTGCCTAACAAATTACTCCAAAACTTAGTGATGTAAACTACCATTTATTACGATCACAGATTTTGTGAGTCAGGAACTCCGGGCACAGTGGGGCTGACTCACCTCTATCCTGGGGCTAGAATCATTTGAAACATCGCTTGCTTGCCCACTCACATGCCTGGTGGTTGCTGCTGGGAAGATTCAAGGATCTGAGGTTCCTTTAACTTCTCTGTCCTTATGGTCTCTCTATCTGGTCTCTCCAGTAGGGCAGCGTCAGGATAACGGGACTTCTTACACGTCGGCGCAAGACTCCAAGGTATAGGTCTGGGGAGAGAGAGCGAGCCAGATGGAAATCATGGTGACTTTTACAACCTAGCCTCCAAAATTATGTAGCATCAATCCACCCCATTCTATTGCTGAAGGAGTTCAAAGATCTGCCCAAGTTCAAGGCCAGGGAATACAGACTCCATTTCTTTTCTTTTATTTATTTTTATAAACATATAATGTATTTTTATTCCCAGGGGTACAGGTCTGTGAATTGCCAGGTTTACACACTTCACAGCACTCACCATAGTACATACCCTCCCCAATGTCCATAACCCCACCACCCTCTCCTTTCCCCCCTCCCCCCAGCAACCCTCAGTTTGTTTTGTGAGATTAAGCGTCACTTATGGTTTGTCTCAGACTCCATTTCTTGATGGAAGAGTGTCAAGATTATACTCCATTGTAAGAAGAATATGTGGGATGGGATATGAACTGGTTCATGGGGCTGTGGGGATTCCAGGAGGTGAAGGCCTGCCCTACAGCTGATACCTCTGCCAGTTTGCCTCCATATAATGAAACGCCCGCTCTCAAACTGGTTTGTCCCCAGTGGAGCTTGGATGGGTTCACAATAATTTACTGAGAAAGTTCCTTTAGGTTCTTGCCTCAGAGAAAGGGATGTAGATCTCTGTAGCTCAAGAGAGTTCAGGCTGAAGTCAAACCCAGAGAAAGCCCTAGGTGCTTGGGGACTGGAATCTTCTGTCTTTGAGCTGTTGCCACAGATTTGAGTGGTTGTTAAGAGGCCAAAATATGAGTCAACAGTCTGATGCTACCTGTGCAGGCATTTTTAGAGTTTATGAAGCTCTTTAAGCTGTATGTTTTATTGACGGATCATTTTAAGCAAACATTTGAAGTTCATTTCAGCTCACTAAGCAACCAATCAGTTACTGGAAACACACAGAGATGAGAGGAAGAGGAAGCTTCCAGGTAGAGGAAGCCAAATGGTGGGGCAGTGAGAGTGGGGCTGGAGACAGGGAGGGGTAAGGCAGGTGGCTGAGGCAGGGGACTGTCTCAATGTGCTTTTAGGAGGTTGGTGCAGAACCTGACCGTGCTTCCCACGGGGAGCAGAGAGCAGAATGCAAACAGATCACACCCAAGTCAAAACAATGATGTTAGAAAGAAAAAGCTGTGTGTCTTGAATAAAGAGGAAAAGGAATCTCTCCTCGCTTTTTTTTTTTTAAAATTTAGATTCAATTAGCCAACATATAGTCCATTGTTAGTAGAGTTTAGTAATTCATCTGTTGCCTATAACACGCAGGGCTCATCACATCATGTGACTTCCTAATGCCCATCACCAAGTCACCCCATCCCCCAAACTCTCCCCTCCAGCAATTCTCAGTTTGTTTCCTAGAGTTTAGAGTGTCTCATGGTTTGTTTCCCTCCCCGATCTCTTCCCAGTTTTCCTTCCCTTTTCTTATGATCCTCTGCACTGTTCCTTATATTCCACATATGAGTGAAACCATTTAATTGTCTCTCTCTGACTGACTTATTTTGCTCAGCATAATACCCTCCAGTTCCATCCATCTTGATGTAAATGGTAAGATTTCATCCTGTTTGACTGCTGAGTAATATTCCATTTTGTGTGTGTGTGTGTGTGTGTGTATGTGTATATATATATATATATATATATATATATATATATATATATGACATGTGGGCTCTTTCCATAGCTCTTGCTGCTATAAACATTGGGATGCAGATGCCCCTTTGGATTACTACATTTGTATCTTTGGGGTAAATAGCTAGTAGTGCAATTGCTAGGTTGTAGGGTAGCTCTATTTTTAACTTCTTGAGGGACCTCTATAATGTTTTCCAGAATGGCTGCACCAGCTTGCATTCCCCCAACAATGTAAGAAAGTTCCCATTTCTCCACATCCAACATTTGTTTCCTGAATTGTTAAATTTAGCCATTCTGACTGGTGTGAGGTGGTATCTCATTGTGGTTTTGATTTGCGTTTCCCTAATGCTGAATGATGTTGAGCATTTTTTCATGTGTCTGTTGGCCATTTGTATATCTTCTTTGGAGAAGTGTCTGTTCATGTCTTCTACCCATTTCTTGACTGATTATTTGTTTTCTGGGTGTTCAATTAGATAAGTTCTTTAAAGATCTTGGATACTAGCCCTTTATCTGATATGTCATTTGTAAATATCTTCTCCCTTTCAGTAGGTTGTCTTTTAGTTTTGTTGACTGTTTCCTTTGCTGTGCATTGGGACTTCTTGATAAAGTCCCAATAGTTCATTTTTGCTTTTGTTTCCCTTGTCTTTTGGAGATGTGTCTTGAAAGAAGTTGCTGCAGCCAAGGTCGAAGAGGTTGCTGCCTGTGTTCTCCTCAACGATTTTGATGGATTCCTGTCTCACACTTAGGTCTTTCATCCATTTTGAGTTTATCCTGTGTATGGTATAAGAAAGTGGTCCAGTTTTATTCTCATGTGGCTGTTCAATTTTCCCAGCACCATTTGTGGAAAAGACTGTCTTTTTTTTTTTTTTTTTAAAGATTTTATTTATTTATTTGACAGGCAGAGATCACAAATAGGCAGAGAGGCAGAGAGAGAGGGGGAAGCAGGCTCCCCGCTGAACAGAGAGCCCAATGTGGGGCTCGATCCCAGGACCTGGGATCATGACCTGAGCCAAAGGCAGAGGCTTTAACCCACTGAGCCACCCAGGCGCCCCAAGACAGTCTTTTTTTTACCCCCACCACTGGATATTCTTTCCTGCTTTGTTGAAGACTAGTTGACCATAGGGGTGCCTGCGTGGCTCAGTGGGTTAAGCCTCTGCCTTCGGCCCAGGTCATGATCCCAAGGTCCTAGGATCGAGCCCCACATGGGGCTCTCTCCTTGGTGGGGAGCCTGCTTCTCCCTCTCTCTCTGCCTGCCTCTCTGCCTACTTGTGACCTCTCTGTCTCTCTCTGTCAAATAAACAAATAAAATCTTTAAAAAAAAAAAAAAGACTAGTTGACCATAGAGTTGAGGGTCCATTTCTGAGTTCCCTATTCTGTTCCATTTATCTATGTGTCTGTGTTTGTGCTAGAGGAATGTTGAAAAAGAAAACCAGAGCTGGTGGCATCACAATTCCAGATGTCAAGCTAAGTTACAAAGCTGTGATCTTCAAGACAGTAAGGAATGTCTCTTTCATCAGCATTCCTTTAAACATGTTAAGCCCAACACCCTTATTCTACAATTTAAGCATTGCGGCAATGAAACAAATATCATAAAAAATCAGATACTAGTGACAAGGAAGTTTTCCATGTCACCTCCATAACAATACTGGAAAAAAATAAGCAAGCAGTATAGAGGGATAGTGAATTCCCAAAGGTAAAAATGCTGAACAAATCTATTTGATCTGGCAGACCTAAGTAGTCTCAAGAGAGACTGATGCTTGGGTTCAGCTAAATGGGATGATGAGTCATATCCAGGAGGTTCTGGAAACCAATATCTGGCCCAAAACTAATTGACATTGTTTAGTCTTCCTAAATCAGGACCTACGCTTGATAGGCACAGAGAATTTGAAGGTAAGTATAATTTTAAGACTGGCAGAACTAGTCTACCATGAAGGCCTAATGAATCTCACCTAAAGGGGAGAGTCAAAGGCTAGACCCCTGGGAATAAAGCCCTCAAACAGGAAGATCAAGTGAACCCAAGAGTGTTCTACTTAGAGCTGCTATAGATGAGAGTCCAAGGTCACCCAGAGTTTGACCTGGAGGACAAGAGAGTGTTTCCCTGGATTTTGGCACTATGAACACTCCAACAGGTTCAGGTACAGGCCCTCACATAGTTGGGTATCATCAAAAAGTGACAACAATCCTTTTTACTCAGGATGGTTGATACCAAGGAACTCAAAGGAATAGGAGTGATGCCCCCTCAGGGACAGTGAGAGACACTGGGGGATAGGTGACTACTGAAAGTGCTGCAGAGGACAGGCTTGCCTCCAATCAGACAGGAAGTTAAGGAACATTAAGTGGTTGTCCAGGTAGGAATGGTTCATCCCATTATTGTGATCTCAAGCTGCGATGGCCTGAAATCCAGGGAGTATGTTATGTGATGGGTATTTATTATTTGCTGATCTGTATAAATAAACATGTAACTGATACACATAGTTCGGTGTCATTTCTTTCTGCATTCAGGCAAGGCCCTGGGCAGCCATATGCTAGCAACACTCAGCTCTAGCTGCAGGGAGGGAGATGGTGACACAGTGTCTTGAGCTTATCGTCCCGCAACCCCAAATGAAGACTCCAGGGTTTTGCTCTTGAAAGCCTGGCCTGGAAAAAGTCAGCATCAATCTGAGAAATCCAAGGTTTCCAACTGTCTCTCCCTCATCTTCAACTTTTAAGAACTAGATTATAAAAATTAAAGACTTGTTTGTGTTGAACAGCCTCTTCCCTTAAATATTCTAATTTGGTTTATTTCATTTGAGTGTTCCTGACTTTCTATTTAAACCACCCATATTGTTTTTTTTTTTTAAGATTTCATTTATGTATTTAAGAGAGAGAGAGAGCGAGTGAGTGAGGTGGGGGAGGAGCAGAGGGAGAGGGACAAGCAGACTATGTGCTGAACATGGAGCTCCACTTGGGGCTTGGTCTCATGGCCCCGAGATCATGATCTGAGCTGAAATCAACCAACTGAGCCACCCCTAAACCATTCATATTTGCTTTTTAAATATGAAAGAGACTTTTGATGGCTGAGAAACTTCTAAGATCCTATTCCCATAGAATGCTCCAAACAAGGAATTAGCGAGGAGAAAGAAAGACCAGTGGGTAGGTTTTCATTTAGCTTGGGTCCTGTGGGAAAAGTTAACTGTCCCTGGAAAGCAAGCCTGGGCTCTGGGCCAGGCAGCAGGTACTGGACGAGAAGATGACCCGTCTGCCGGAGTCAGCCAGTACCAGCTCTGGACTCTCAAAGATGATTCTTACGAGGTTCTATTCTGAAGACTGAAAAATAAAGGTCACCTTGGCAGTAGGGAGAGTTTAGAGAGAGGATACAGGGCTCAGGAATAAACAAAGGAGGGGCACTTGGGTGAATCTTGGTTTCCGCTCAGTTCATGATCTCAGTGGAGCCCCAAGTTCAGCTCAGTTCCGTGGAGAGTCTGCTTGAGATCCTCTCCCTCTGTCCCTCCCCTCACTTGCACTCATGCTCTCCCTCTTCAGTCAATCAATCAATCAATCAAACAAACAATCTTAAAAGAAATGGAATAGACGGGCACCTGGGTGGCTCAGTCAACATCTGACTTTGGCTCTGGTCATGATCTCAGGGGCCTAGGGCTGAGCCCCGTGTTGGGCTTGCCACTCAGTGAGGAGTCTGCTTGTCCCTCTACCCTTCCCCCTCTCATATTCATTCTCACTCTGTTTCTCAAATAAATAAATAAAATCTTAAAAAAAAAAAAAAGGAATAAACAGGGGCACCTGGGTGGCTCAGTGGGTTAAAGCCTCTGCCTTTGGCTCAGGTCATGATCCCAGGGTTCTGAGATTGAGCCCTGCATTGGGCTCTCTGCTCGGCGGGGAACCTTCTCCCACATCTCTCTCTGCCTGCCTCTTTGCCTACTTGTGATCTCTGTCTGTCAAATAAATAAATAAAATCTTAAAAAAAAAAAAGGAATAAACAAAGGAATTATAGGTAGGTTTCTCCATAGTCAAGTGTAGGGATGTTCTTTTTGTTAAAAAATATTTTCATAAATTCCCACAAAAAGATAATACCCAGTTATATATGTAGTGTTTTTTTTAATAGGATTCCAATAATATTTATAAAATAATGATGTACTTAATATGTTCCAGTCATTCTTCTCAGTACATCACGTAGGTTAATTCTCCACCACTTCCAAGCTGTGTGACCCTGAGCAAGGACTTAATCTTTTCACCTCTCTGTTTCTGCATTTGTAAAATGGGTGTAGTAATCCTATCTCCCTTGTAGGGTGAATGTGAGAATTAAAAAATAATGGCTACCATTTGTTGAATTCATTGAATTCTTACCACAGGCCAGTTATTATTCTAAGTCCTTTACATGATGATCTCATTTAAAAAATCTGTATACATGTAAATATTCATTGTATGAAAGTAAGATTATACAGTACATTTTACTTTATAAGCTGTTTTTTCATTTAGTAAAACAACTGCCACATTTAAAAAAAAATTTACTTGACAGAGATCACAAGTAGGCAGAGAGACTGGCAGAGAGAGAGAGAGGGGGAAGCAGGCTCCCCGCTGAGCAGAGGGCCCAATGTGGGGCTCGATCCCAAGAACCTGAGATCATGACCTAAGCCGAAGGTAGAGGCTTAACCCTCTGAGCCACTCAGGCGCCCTCAACTGCCACATTTTGTCTATGTCATTAAGTATTCTTATCTCTCATAATTTTAATGACTTTATAAAATGCCATAATATGCATGTGTTACAATTTTTTCAATGAATTCCCTTTCGATGTAGTATCCAGCTTTCATTTATGAGAAACACTTTTTAAATTATTATTATTAGAAACACTTTGATGAAAAACTTCATCGGGGAAATTTCTGCTGCATTCATCCTGATTTCCTCAGGATAACTTTCTAGAACAGGAATGGCTGAATACGCATTGAAAACAACAGTCTTACTCTCTTCAGGCAACTTGTGTCCATTTCCATTTCTATTAGCAGCTCATGTAAGAGGCTCTGTGCTCCCCACTCTTGCACCATGGGTGGCCTTCTGCCTAAAATCAACAATTTGATGGTGGAAAATCTGTGTCTCCCGGTCATATTAATATATATTTCTTCAAATTTTGGAGATTAATCTTCATTTGGGTTGGTCTTCACTTTACAGTTACATTTTCATATACGCCCTACACTATTTCCTCAGGAAAATTCTTAGAAGTGGAATTGCCGAGTCAAAGGAAATAGCTATTTTTATGACTTTTATTCTGGTGCCAAATTGCCCTCTGAAAAGGTTGTGCCAAATTACATTTCCTCAGGGGGAGTAGGGGAATGCTCATTTCCCCACACTCCAACCAACATCCGGTATAACTGCTGCTATTATTACTATATATTTACAAATTTCATTATGCAATATGTCAGAAGCAGAGGTGGGATATCAGTGAGCAGATGTCAGCCATGGCAGGGTGCAGGGACCTGGAGGTCCCACATCTACCCTTTAGTTAGGTAACCCCGGGGGTTTGAAGCAGGGCGTCAGGGCAGCCAGCGGGGTGGGGGAATATGGCCGCTCTGGGCAGCAGCTCCTCATTAACCAGTCTGGAGGTATTTTGCTGCGTCAATAGAGAGTACAGCTCTAGCAGCAACACCGGCTGCATATCCATCCTGCTTACGGCTGTAGAGTGCGTCTCTCTCATTATTTATAAAGTGGAATGTTTCTTGTTTATTGACCATTGGCATGTTTTCCTTTTGTTGATTACATTTTTTTCTCCCCTTCTAGTTTTTTCTTATTGATTGGTCTAAACATTTTATAGAGGGACCATATATATTGAAAAAAATATATAAAAAATATATACATATATATGCACATATACACATATATATGCATACACACACATATATATAGCTATATATGTATATATATATAAATTATTTTAAAGGAATTGATGCCACATAATTAATTTGACAACAGACTTTTTTGAAAACCCAAACAAAATAGTACATTACATTCTGAATTTAATGATTCTTTGAAGTCTCTCTGTATATATATACACACATACATATGTGTGTATATATGCATATATATTTTATATATATAGCTATATATGTGTATATATGCATATATATTGCCATAGATATTGAAAATATTTTCTCCAGTCTGTTATGTAACTTTTTTTAAAAAAAGATTTTAATTATTTATTTGAAAGAGAGAGAGAAATCACAAGTGGGCAGATAGGCAGGCAGAGAGAGAGGGGGAAGCAGGCTCCCTGCTGAGCAGAGAGCCCAATGCAGGGCTCGATCCCAGGACCCTGGGACCATGACCTGAGCTGAAGGCAGAGGCTTAACCCACTGAGCCACCCAGGTGCCCCATGTTACGTAGCTTTTAATTTTAGTTAAGGGTGTTTTCGCCATGAAGAGATTTTTAAATATTTTATTTATTTATTTAAAAGATTTTATTTATTTATTCAGGAGAGACACAGAGAGAGCAAGACAGAGGCAGAGGGAGAAGCAGGCTCCCTGCTCAGCGGGACTCGATCCCAGGACCCCAGGATCATGACCTGAGCCGAAGGCAGACGCTTAGCCATCTGAGCCACCCATGTACCCCTAAATATTTTATTTTATTTTTTTTAGAAGATTTTATTTACTTATTTGAGAGAGAGAGAGATCGAGTGAGAGGGAGAGGGGGAGAGAATCAGAAGCCAACTCCTCACTGAGCACAGAGCCCTTTGTGGGGCTTGATCCCTCAGCTGCGAGATCATGACTGAAGCTGAAACAGAATTGGATGCTCAACTGACTGAGCCACCCAGGCACCTGAGATTTTTAAATATTTTACAGATTTTATTATTTATTTGAGAGAGAGAGAGAGAGAACACGAGTTGTGGGAGGCAGGAGTAGAGGGGGAGAGAAAGGGAGAAAATCTGGAACCCAATAGGGGGCTTGATTCTGCATCCCAGAGATTAGGATCTGAGCAGAAATCAAGAGTCAGATGCTTAACCCACTGAGCCACTCAGGTGCATTTAAATATTGTAGATGTTAGTCATATTTAATTGGTCTTTTTCTTTTTGTGGTCTTTGCCTTGATATCATGTTAATAAAGCCTCACTGTTCACCAAAATAAAGTACCTTTACTTTCTATTTCATAAATTCATTTTCTACATCTAAATCTTTGCCTGTGATTTATGTTGACATATGGTAGAAGGTATGGGTATAGTTCTTCCCTCTTCCTCCGAAGGTTTATAGTGCCTCATACCGTTTACTTGAGATGATTTACAATCACATGACTAATTTTTGTGTGTTTTGGGGCCTGTTTCTGGACTTTCTATCCTGCGTGGCTGATTGGCTGGTCTGTTTCTCTACCATAACACATGGTGTTCGATCTTTTACTTTTGTAGCCTATTTTAATATCTGATAAGGTGAATACTAAATGAATTGGATTTTCAAATATTTCTTTGCTATTTTATCTCTGTTATCTTCCCGCTGAACTTCTAAATCATGAGGTCAAGTTTCAAGAAAATTCCATGTGCATTTCAACTGGTATCAAAACAAACTTATGGGGCACCTGGGTGGCTCATTCATTAAGCATCTGCCTTCCGATCAGGTCATGATCCCAGGGTTCTGGGATCAAGCCCCGAATTGGGCTCCCTGCTCAGCGGGAAGCCTGCTTCTCCCTCTCCCTTTACCCCTGCTTGTGTTCCCTCTCTCACTGTCTCTTTCTCTCTCTCTCTCTGTCAAATAAATAAATAAAATCTTTAAAACAAACAAACTTACAAATTATCTTAATGGGATTGATGCCACATAATTAATTTGACAAGACTTTTTTGAAAACCCAATCAAAATAGTACATTACATTCTGAATTAAATGATTCTTTGAAGTCTCTTTCCTCCTTGGACGGTAATCCCAGCGGCAGGCTCCCTCCCACTCCGTGCTCCCCTGAGTAAGCAATCAGGAAATTTATTATCTTACTATTTGGAAGTTCTGAGGTCAAGCACACTCCAGGGCTTGTTGATTCAGCCCCCCAACAATGTCATCAAGGCTCCCCCTTCAGGCTGCTGGCAAGGGGGGGTGTGAAATATTTCCAACAGTGCCTCCAGATGCAGCAAGGTCCAGACTGAAAGGGGCTGTCTCTCAGTCTTTTTCTTAGGAAGGAGGAATTTTCTGAGAAGAATCATGCTTTTTTTCCCCCCCTTTTCATTGCAAGAGTGGGGTCACCTGCCTCATCTGAAACTAGTCTCTGTTGGGGGATGGAGGCCACCATAATTGTTTAAGGCTGAGCAGAATGTACCTTGGAGGTGGTTGTGGTGCTGGTTGTTCACTACAGAGATCTTGGATTGTCGCGGCCGGCGCGACAAATCGACCAGGAACATGAGGGTAAGAGGATGGTGAAAAGAACTTAAGAGACAAAGAGATGGGGGCAGGAGGAGCACTGAGGAGGATGTCCAACAGTGCTAAGTTTTTTCAAAGCACTAAGGCCATATATATAGTGATAATAGGAGAAGCAATACACCTGTGTCTAGTTAAACAACCATGAGTTCCTCGTGAGGCCAAATGGCTGTTGCAGTACAAATATAGCAAACCTGAAAGTAATTTATGGGCTGTACGAGGGCAGCAAGGACCAGCAATGAACTTTTGACCCCAACCAAATTGTTCTTATTTGTTTAGCAAGCATGTGGGAAGTCATGTAGACCCTTTCTCAGTGCTACTCAACTTTTCCCTTCCTAAACCTTTGGTTAGGTTATTCGGACTTTAAAGGAGGCACAAGTCAGGGCCTGGTTTGGCCCTCGTCTCAAGCCTTATTGAGGCCTCCCACATTGGATCTTGAGGTTGAAGAAGATAAGTGTGGGGGGCAGCAGAGAAGACCTGCCTATTAAGCTGCCTCATTTAATTAAACTCTCAGTTTCACTGATTTTTAAAAAAAATTTTTTTATTAACATATAATGTATTATTAGCCCTAGGGTACAGGTCTGTGAATTGCCAGGTTTACACACTTCACAGCACTCATCATAGCACAGACCTTCCCCAATGCCCATAACCCAACCACGCTCAGTTTGTTTTTTGAGATTAAGAGTTTCTTATGGTCTCCCTCCCCATCACTGACTTATTATTGGAAGTTAACAATGTCTCCTGGGTATTCAGCATCTCCTGGGTAATTCTTCCCAACAGGTATGACCTGATCATCCCAATTTCTCCTAGCTTCGGGCCTTCTAGTCTATTCTGAGGAACTATTTAACCGAGCTACTTTAAATGTGGCAGGAAAAGTCCTATATGACAAACATTTTGTGATGTGATTGTTTTTCAAAGGTATTTTGATTGGTAGTTAGGGATACAGACCTAAGTTAAAAGAGAGAATGACACTAAAAATGCAACTGTTCAACTGAAGTAAGAGTCCCATGAACAAATACTTCAAAGCATTGGGTAATTTCCCATATGCATGGCAAATAACAGCAGCATTCTAATTTATTTCTCTGCGTGGTAGCTGGTTAAGTTTCTATTGACATTGATAGTAAGATGATCTCTAGATTTTCACAACAATGAAATGGGAAAAACCCATATGTTGGATGGAGGCAGAAGAACAGAATGATGGTTTATGTACTACACACGTACTTATGTTAGGTCACAGAATCAAATCTGAAGTCCATCCTGATAATAATTGGCTGAAATTAACTGGGGGCAGTTCAAGAGGGTGAGAGGTTAAGTCACACAGTGTATTAAGAAACAATCAGTACGATGTGGGGGATAACTTCATGGCGCTACACTTGAAAAATACATGAAGGATTGTGATGACATCAGGTTGAACGTGAGCTGTATAACGTAGTGGACAGCAGCTGGATAACATTTTTAGACACTGATTATTTTTACCCTGTGTATTCCCCTTCCCCATTTCTGCATTTAAGCAAGTAGATTTCAGAAAGCCTGGTCTTTTCGGAGAACTCAATCTGAGGAGCTCAGAGGGAGGAGGGTAATTCAGGGCAGAGTCATGGAAGATTGGTATTTTCCCCCAAGCCAGAGATTTTTCCAGACTGATGGGAGTGGAAGAGGTAGAGACCAGCTGGCCTCCAGAGAAGGGCCGGAGCCCATGCACATGGATCCTCAAAGAAGGATCACTTACCCTTGTTGTGGCACAGTCTCAGCAGGAGTCCCTGGATCCAGAGAGCCATGGGAACAGGAGGCAGTGAGCCTTGCAGGCAAACCTGTGGGGACAGACAGCTGATGACCAATGGGTCCCTCCACACCTATCCCAGTGATACCGTGGCACTGGAATCCTGGAACTCTGACATAACACACCGAGAATACACCAAAGATAACCAAGTTACATTTTCTGTTATGCTGTTGGAAAGGGGGCATGGAATCAGAAACCAAGTTATTAAAAATCAAGAGGGGATACTACTACTACTACTATACTTTTTCTTCATCTTTTTCTTCTTCTTCTTCTTTAAATTTTATTTATTTATTTGAGAGAGAGAGAGTGTGTGAGCATGAGCAGGGGAGTAGAGGCAGAGGAAGAGGGAGAAGCAGACTCCCCACTGAGCTGGGAGCCTGACATGGGGCTCAGTTCCAGGACCCCAGAATCATGCCCTGAGACGAAGGCAGCTACTTAACTGATTGAGCCACCCAGGTGCCCAAGACAGGCTATTTCTTACACCGTTAAGCTTGGCCACAGAGATACACACAGCTCATGATCTTGGGCTGAACGGACAGTGGCAGTGCAGCTATGACATAATCCATGTCCTGTGCACTGGGACACTGCATTTCACTTCAGGGCTTTAGTACACAAGTCAAAGGTAGTTCTTTCCTACTCTAGGGCATGCTCAAGATGCCCTCCCCCACCTCGGCTTCCCACCTCCCTCCACAGGGCAAAGAACTCACAAGACCTTCTTGCTGAAGCCTGGCCTCTCTTTGGAGAGAGGAAGCTTGTTCTTCTCTTGTGGGGCCTGTGTGAGAAGATGTTTCAGCAGCTTCTGCCAACCGGGGAAGTTGGGACAGCCTGAGGTGGATTGGTTTGACTCTGACCTTTCCTCTGAGCCCTCGCTTTCTCTCTGGAAAGGATTGAATTTAAGTGTGGGCCTTGGGAATAGCAGCCCGGGAGACAGCTTCCATTTGGTTTTAAGACAGGGCCTTAGGGCTCACAGCTGGAGGCTCATATCTGCACACACTTCAGTCCAGCTTCCCAGGAGATCCCCTGGAGCTTGGGGCAAGAGTGTTATTGAACAAGGTGGTTTGAGAGAGGCTGACAGAGTGGTGTGTTCCTGGTAAGTGGGAAGACCACCCTCCCCACAGGGGCCCCGTTTCACTACTATAATGTCTATGAGAGACCAGTCTCGAGATGGAGATTCACCTTCCCTCAAGCATATGAAGGCCCCACCAGAAATCTGAGACTCCCAGGGCATCACCACCCAGGAAACCCACCTCTGCAAGGAGGCTTTGTATATTCCCAATCTGACCACCACTCTCCTCCCTCTCTCCACCCCCAGTCCTTCTAGGAGGCCTTTTCGAACTCTTGGTCTGTCACCAGAAAAATGGCTTGTGAATGGAACTTGACCTTGCTTCAGGAAAACCTGACTATCTCCCGAGGACAGTGTTCTTTGCGCACGTTCCTTGAGGCCAACCAGGATGCTGAGGCTGAGTAGGGATCCCTTTCGTTCCTCATGCCACTGCCAGGCAGTTTCTCCTTCTTCCTACCCCCAAACCCTGCAGTTTCAGTGAAGCATGTGCCATCAGACTCTACTCCCAGGCTGTTGTTCTTTCTTAAAGTCCCTGACCCACCTTCAGTCATTCCCCCTTCTTCACTAGGATTTTAGCGGCTGGTTCACTGTCTCTCTCTCCGCTATTGCTCGCATTAAGCATTATTGGTGACTTCGAGCAGTCCATCTGATCTCCTCTCCTTCCCCTTCAGCCCTCTAACCAACTGGCCTCATTGTTCTCTTCAAAACCAAGCCAGTTCTGGGGCACCTTGGTGGCTCAGTGGGTTAAGCCTCTGCCTTCGGCTCAGGTCATGATCTCAGGGTTCTGGGATTGAGCCCCACATCAGGCTCTCTGCTCAGCAGGGAGCCTGCTTCCTCCTCTTTCTGCCTGTCTCTCTGCCTGCCTCTCTGCCTACTTGTAATCTCTATCTGTCAAATAAATAAATAAAATCTTTAAAAAAAAACAAGCTAGTTCCTTCCTTAGGGTCTTTGCATGGGCTCTTTTTCTATGTGTAATACACTTGCCTCATATAGTGTCATATCTCTCCTTCACTGCATTCAGATCTTAAGAATTAATTTTCAAGTAAGACCTTCGTTGACCATCCGGTCTAAGATGGCCACCCATCCCCATGGACTTTTAGTCCCGGATCCTGCTTTATTTTTATTTCTCAGAGCACTTACATTGTATACAACATTATATTATATACTTGTTGTTTTTTGCCTGTTTCCTCTACTGGCATGTGAGCTCATGGGAGACAGCAGGGACTTTTTCTGTCTTCTTTTCCGTACTTAAGCAGTGACTGCACATAGAAGGTACTCAATAAACCTATTTTGAATGAATACTTGAATTAAAGAGAATGATCATTCCTGGCATGTTCCCAGGCAGAGCTTCTTTAAGAACCTGTGATAGTGGTGAATGGCCCTGGATCTTGAGGCAAGTATCAACTCATGGCACACAGCAAACATAGCCAGGGCTGGTGAAGGGTTAGCCCGATCTCACTGAAGTAACTGGAGATGCATCTTCAGAAAAAAAGATGACTTAGGAAGGACAGGCTATTATCTTCAAATACTAAGAAGTATCGTGTGAAAGAGGGATTTGTTTCCTTCATTGTTGCTTAAAAATTTTAAAAATTGTTCATCTGTATCAGTAAAATATTTTCAGCGTCCTTTTAGTAAATGCATCCTTATTTACAAATTACATGCATAGTGATCATGGATGACAAGTTAACCCAAATTTTCTCTCTTGGGAAGAACCAATGCCCACTTCTGAGGGCAGACCACCTGCTGGGTCCCTGGGAACACTTCTTGCACCTGAGGACAATTGGCTCTTGTTTGAGCTCCGCACGGGGGACTCCTACAGTCCTGTCCCCAGTCCTGTCTTGGAAGTTCTCCCTTCTTCCTTCTGCACATGGTCTTATCACCTAGAGTCACCTGAGCATGTGTCTTTATGGGACCTGAAGGCCCCTCCTCGAAACACTGTAATAGGAGGGAACATTCTTGAATGCCGAGAGCCATCCAGTAGTGGAGTATGCCAGCCTCTCAGCAAGTGTGTATTGCTTAATGGCAATTTGCATTTCCTGGAAATTTGGACTAGACCAGTGTGTCTCACAGAGTGCTGTCTGCATCCAAATGAGCTACGGGTGTAGGGAGGGTGCCTTTGTGGAGGGGCTCTTAGAAATGCAGATCTCTGGGCCTTTCCCAGACTGCCTGCATCAGCATTTCTTGAGGAAGGATCTAGGAATCAGCAAATTGCAGTTGGAGCCTGACTGCATAAAACATATAGGATGTCCATCCCTGCTCTAGGGGTCCATGATTCACCCAGTTTATTAACTGGGACCAGCTGGAAGCCTTTGAGCATGTTAGTGAACTATTTGTGGCTCTGTATTGTCATTTTAAAAAAAAGATTTATTTATTTATTTAAGGGGGAGAGAGACAGCGAGAGAGAGTGTGAGTGAGCACACGTGAGTGGGGGGAGGGGCAGAGGCAGAGGGAGAGAAGCAGACTCCCCTCTGGGCAGGGCGCCCTACTCGGGGTTTGAACTCACAACCCTGAGATTGTGACCTGAGCCAAAATCAAGAGTCAGATGCTTCACTGACAGAGTCACCCAGGCGTCCTTGTTCTGTCATCTCTAAAACAAAAGTTAAGCTATCGTCTCTCTGAGCTCTGGAGTCCCATGCCTCTCTTTTCTTCTAAAAATGTTTTATTTTATTAAAATTTTCATTTTAAAAATTGAGATCAAGTTGACATATACCATACGTCAATTTAGTTTAAGTCTTAGGTGTACAATGTAGATTTGACATATGTGTCTTGTGAGATGATTATTGGAATAAGCTCAGTGAATACCGTCATCACACGCAGTTGCACATTTTTCCTTCTTGTGAGGAAAGCTTTTAATATATGTGCTGCCGAAGCGAGCACGTGAGGAAAGCTTTTAAGATCTACTCTCTCAGCAGCTGTCAAACGCACACTACAGTACTGTTAACTACAGTCACCATGTTGTCTATGACATCCCCGGGACCGTGCCTCTGTTTTCTGCCTCGTCTCTCTTTATTTGAAGTTTGCTTATAGCTGGGTACATGAGAGCATGTTTAAAAAAGTTTTGTTGCAGTGAAATGAAATATAGTAAGTGCTCAATAAATTTTTGTTGATTGATAGCTTGGTTTAGGTTTAGTCAAAGGAGACCATTCAAAGCAGGAGGAAAGCCACATCTTAAAAGCCCGGAGCTTCCCAAACCTTGGCTCACTTCAGAACTTTACATGAAAGCCGTTATTTAAGTTGTGTTTCTGAAGTGGGCTGGAGGGAGGGGCCATGACTCGCCATCACAGGACTGCTAAGGGCTAGTAAACGCTCCGTTCACCAGGCCTGTTGCCTGAGAGAGCTTTTCCCTGTGTGGCTTTATCAAAGGCCACAGGCCAGCGGCTAGCCACACAGAGCTGTTCCTGTGTGGGCATAGAGACTCCTTGTCAGGCTGCCCCTCAGAGGAGCCACAAGGTCTGTTTCCAACCCCTACCTAGGGAGGAAGACGAAGGAGGAGGAAGGGGCCTGTGGTGTTTGTCCAGATCCCACAAGCAGCAGGCAAGACATGTAATATTCATGGTCACACCTAGGGATGTGGAAGCTGGTGGCTTTGGCTGCAATGTGTCCATCTACTTTGTAGTTAAGATGACACTTAGGAAAAAGGAGAACTGCGTTTTTGAGTCAGGGATGTTGTGTATTGCTGGGAGTCTGAGGGAGGCTCCTGTCTTCAGGGACTGATGTGTCAGCCAAAGACAGCTGTTCGGCAGGCCAGACTGCCTGGTTGGGCACCTGGGCTCCCTTCTCAGTTTCCCTTCTTTTCTGGAGTGAACTATTTCTGCTCATGGCCTTGGTGAGGACCCCAGGAGAGTGACTCAATGACTCTCATGCCTTGCTGTCAGGATCTGGCCTCACACAAGCCAGACTTAAGAGTCCTCAAGTGCCCCTCTCACTGGGATCCCTTCCCTGATTCCCCTCCCTACAGAGATAAACTTCCAAGATTCACCAGAGAGGTAAGGACTGGATGATATCCCAAATGTCTTTTGCCAAGCATGTTCCCCCCAGGGAAGAGAATTTGCATTAACTAAGCATCTACTATGTGTGAGGCATCCATTATGTGTTTTAAACTAAAGCTCTCCAAAGCAGGGTGTGAGATGCCTAAGGAGGACCCATTGGGGAGCAGGAAGAACATACTAGAACTACCATTTATATTTATTTTCTAGTCTAAAAAGTAGGAAAGAGATTAAGAACATTTGTATTTAATGGAAACTAGCCCTTTTATGCCCGACATGTGAGCCACCTTGAGGGCAGAATGGGGGATACAACCACCCCGAAGGCTGATGGTGGCATCCTTGGGTTTTCATTTGTTCATTTCTAGCATATTGAGACAAACTGCAATGAACATGATTGTATTTAGGGATTTCAAAATAATCCTCACAAGGGGCAAAGCTTGGAGTCGGAGCAAAGCTTGGAGTCGGACCAAGCTGACCTGACCCCTGCTCATTTTAGCAGGTAAGAGAGATGTGTAAGGGAGTAATCAGCTTCACATTGGTACAGTCTCCCTTAGAGGGGGCCTGCATGAAGAATAAAGAAGGCCAAGGTGGGTGGTGAGACCAGTTTTGCCTAGGACAGTCAGAGTTTCACAGAAGGGAAAATGTTTTAGATGGCTCTAAAACAGGTTCTTAAATTTGGCTGCTTGTCAGAAACACCCAGAGAAGTTAAAAGGAAAAAAAAAAAAAAAGGCTGATTCTTGGACTCTTCCCAAAACCCATCATGTCAGTGTCTCAGTGGGGAAAACTGAGAATCCACCTGTGTTTGTCCCAACATCTTCTCTGTAGCCAGAGACCCTGGAAGGGCTGGCGGGACAGGGCGGGGAGTGGGGGGGCCAGATACAGGACCTCCAATTCTGTGTACCTGCAAGCTGCCCTCAGCTATTCTCTTCCCTGGGGCTGGGAAGGCCAGGGTCCTGCCTGCTACTCTGAGCACCTAACTGGGTCCAGAGACCAAAGTCCTAATGGCAGGACAGGAGCCTCCCAACCCCATGATCTATGCTGCATGGACTCACTTACTGCCATCTGCCCTTGGACTGTGCTTCCAGAAAAGATTTCTTTGTCAAAACACACAACAGTGAGCCTGCTTTGGCCCCAGGCTTCTGTGTCATAACTCTTTTTTTTTTTTTATTGGAGCAAAAAGAAGTAGCACATTATTGTTCTTCTGCTCCATGTTTTCTCATGCATCAAGAGAGCAAGAAGCACTTTGTGTGAACAGAAAAGCCTGCTTTGTTGTCTGAGGACAGGCAGGTGAGAAAACCAGGGAGGCCTTTCACAGCCTATAAAAAAGACAACACAAAACAGGCTTGAGGCACCTGGGCGGAGGGCTTGGGAATGGGTGGGAAGAAATCATTTGTACCTCTTCCCTGGCTCATCAGGGTTTCTCACATTTCACTAGTAAAAGTGACCTCGGCAGGCCCGTGCCAAGGCTCCCTGGCAGAGTCTTGCTACTGGAAGGGTCATTTTGGGACAGCTGTATACAGTGATGATGTTTCTGAAAAATGGAATGAGTTGATCAGGTTGCTGAGAACACTTTGGTGTTTTAAGGTGCCTCAGCGCTAAAGATATGACCATTAGTAGTGTGCTTTCCACGTGTCATCTTTTCCCCATGACCTGTGAGGGGACAAGGTAGCTGTTGTCATCTGCGGCGACAGAGGAGACCACCGAAGCTCAGAGAGCCTGAGCTCCCACAACACAGCCAAGTTCAACTCCCCATGCGTGTGTTTTACTTGACTCCAGTGATGTCAGAAACCATTCAGTATTGGAAGTATTTCCCTACGTTATTGCCTTCACAAATCTGAATTCTTACATGCTGGATATTCTTCAAGAAAGCGTGAGGTCGATTCAACTGATAAGTTAGCAAACCTCCTAAGGTGTGTACATCTTAGAAAAGCATTCTTCATTAATGTGATTAATTTTTTCAACAACACAGAAATGATAAACAAGTAGAACTTCCCCTGTCAGCTAGGTCTCTTCTCTTTCTACCTCCAGATAAATGCTCTCACTAGAACGCAATTCTCAGAGTTTAGGGAGCATGATAACCTGGAAGGCTTGTAAACCGGATTGCTGGGCCTCACCCCTAGAAATTCTCATTCAGCTGGTCTGGGTGGGGCCTGAGAATTGGTGTTTCTAATAAATTTCCTAATGATGCTGGTGCTGCTGGTACAGGGACCTCATTTTAAGAATCACTGTTTTATAGTGTTTTTATTTTTCCTATACATATCCCTATAGCTCTGCATGTATATAAACACAGTTATTAAAAATGAACCTGCAATTGCACTACTGGATATCTACCCCAAAGATACAGATGTAGTGAAAAGAAGGGCCATCTGTACCCCAATGTTTAGAGCAGCAATGGCCACGGTCGCCAAACTGTGGCAAGAACCAAGATGCCCTTCAACGGATGAATGGATAAGGAAGATGTGGTCCATATAAACTATGGAGTATTATGCCTCTATCAAAAAGTATGAATACCCAACTTTTGTAGCAACATGGACGGGACTGGAAGAGATTATCCTGAGTGAAATAAGTCAAGCAGAGAGAGTCAATTATCATATGGTTTCTCTTATTTGTGGAACATAACAAATAACATGGAGGACATGGGGGGATGGAGAGGAGAAGGGAGTTGAGGGACATTGGAAGGGGAGGTGAACCATGAGAGACTATGGGCTCTGAAAAACAACTTGAAGGTCTTGAAGGGGTGGGGGGTGGGAGCTGAAATCAAGAGTCTGATGCTTACTGACTGAACCCTCCTGTATGGTTACTTTTATCTGCATGTCTCTATTAGTAAAGTTGGGCATATGTTATTGGCCAGTTATATTTCTTTTTCTGTAATATGCCTGCTTATATCCTTTGCCTGTTTTTCAGTGAAAGGGAATTCAGAATGGCAGAAGAATGCATGGCAATTTCTTCACTGCGTTGGGCATGGCTTGGGCTCCTGACATCTTGCTAAAGCATTTTGGAGGTGAAAAGAAGAGAAACAGGAGACAAATACGCAACACCAAAAACACCCCCAAATAATCCAACTAGAAAATGAGTAGAAGACCTGAACAGTTGTTTTGCCAAAGAAGACCTACCCAAATGGCCAATGCTCAGCATCTCTCATCATCAGGGAAATGCAAACCCAAACTACCACGAGAGACAACCTCACACCTGTCAGAACGGCTAATGTCACAAAGACAAGAAATAAGCATTGGTGAGGATGTGGAGAAAAAGGAATCCTCATTCACTGTTGGCAGGAATACAAATTGGAACAACCATAGTGCGAACAGTATGGAGGTTCCTCAAAAAATTGAAAATAGAATTACCATATGATCCAGCGATTCCACTACTAGGTATTTGCCTAAAGAAAATGAAAACACTAATATGTGCCTTCTTAGGGAGGGCACATATTGCATGGAGCACTGGATGTGGTGCAAAAACAATGAATACTGTTATGCTGAAAAGAAATAAAAAAAATTAATGGCCAATGTTAAAAAAAATGAACCTATTTACTTGGACTTCTGAAATTTGTTCATTTTCATTTAACAAAACATCCTAGACATCGTTCCAACTCCGAAGATTAGGATCTATACCATTCTTTTTAGTTATTTATTTTTAAAGATTTTATTTATTTATTTGACACACAGAGAGAGTGCATAAGCATGGAGAGCAGAAGGCAGAGGGAGAGGGAAAAGCAGGCTCTCCACCGAGCAGGGAGTCCGATGCGGGACTTAATCCCAGGACCCAGGGATCATGACCTGAGCCAAAAGCAGACGCTTAACCAACTGAGCCACAGAGGCATCCCTAGATTATTCTTTTTAAGGGCTGCATAGACTTCCATTGTATGTCCGTACCATTATTTATTTAACTAGTCTCTATTACTGAATGTTTCGATTGTTTCCATTCTTTTCCTACTACAAACAATAGTACAGCTCTTTTCAACTATTTTTACACATTTGTGCTACCAAGGAGGAAAGATAAATTCCCAAAAGTGGAATAGATGGCTGGGAGTGATTACGTGTCTTCAGATATTACTTGACTGTTCTAAATTATATTTCTACCAATAGAAGTTGAAGAATCCTTCATCAACATCAAATATTCAGTATGATTTTTATCTTTTCTTATTGTTAGGTGAAAATACTATATTGTTATTTTATTTCATTTTTTTAAAGTAAGTTCTACACCCAGCGTGGAGCCCAAGCAGGGCTTGAACTGGACACTGAGATCAAGACCTGAGCTGAAATCAAGAGTCTGATGCTTACTGACTGAACCCTCCCGTATGGTTATTTTTACCTGCATGTCTCTATTAGTAAAGTTGGGCATATGTTATTGGCCAGTTATATTTCTTTTTCTGTAATATGCCTGCTTATATCCTTTGCCTATTTTTCAGTGAAAGGGAATTCAGAATGGCAGAAGAATGTATGGCAATTTCTTCACTGCGTTGGGCATGGCTTGGGCTCCTGACATCTTGCTAAAGCATTTTGGAGGTGAAAAGAAGAGAAACAGGAGACAAATACGCAACACCAAAAACACCCCCAAATAATCCGACTAGAAAATGAGTAGAAGACCTGAACAGTCGTTTTGCCAAAGAAGACCTACCCAAATGGCCAATAGACACATGAGCGATGCTCAGCATCTCTCATCATCAGGGAAATGCAAACCCAAACTACCACGAGAGACAACCTCACACCTGTCAGAACGGCTAATGTCACAAAGACAAGAAATAAGCATTGGTGAGGATGTGGAGAAAAAGGAATCCTCATTCACTGTTGGCAGGAATACAAATTGGAACAACCATAGTGCGAACAGTATGGAGGTTCCTCAAAAAATTGAAAATAGAATTACCATATGATCCAGCGATTCCACTACTAGGTATTTGCCTAAAGAAAATGAAAACACTAATTTGAAAAGATATCTGCATCCCTATGTTCATTGCAGCATTATTTACAACAGCCAAGATATGGGAGCATCTCGCGTCCATCAGAGATGAATGGATAAAAAAGAAGTGGTATACGTACACACACACACACACATGTGCGTGCACACACACACACACACACCCAGAGGAATATTACTCAGTCATAAAAATAATGAGATATTGCTGTCTGTGACATCATGGATGGATCTAGAAGGTATAATGTTAAGTGAAATAAGTCAGAGACAGACAAATACCATACGATTTCACTCACACGTGGAATTTAAGAAACAAAACAAGGGAAAAAAGAGACCAAAAAACTGACTCTTAAAGGGAACTGGTGGTTGTCAGAGGGGAGCTGGGGGTGGGGAGGAGGGTGAAATAGATAAAAGGGATTAAGAGGTACAAAGTTCCAGTTACATAATAAAGAAGTCACAGCGATGAAAAGTCCAGCATAGGGAACCCCGTGGATAACACTGTAATGCTGTTTGGTGACACACGGGGACTGTCCTTACTGTGGTGAGTCCTAACACACACACGGAGCTGTTGAATCATGTTGTACACCTGAAACGAATCCGCCACTAGACGTTACTTGTACTTTAATAAAAATAAAATTCAGTTAAAAAAAAAAAAAGAAACAGGAAACAAGCCACAGAAATGAGCAAACCTGATTAGACGAGGGAGTTAGAAGAACAAAATGAACAGAGATTGTTTAGGCCAGAGAAGACGCCTGAAGGGGCAGCGAGAAGGAGAAAAGCCTTAAATTTCTGAGCGGTGAGTCTTTGAGAAGGGTGGCTGATGTGTAACATGTACCCTTTCTGCCAGAACGTGGGCCAATCTGAATTTCCCAGGGTGGGCTTTCTCCAGTTTAAGGAAGTTCTTTCTCATTATAAGGGCCAGTCCTTGTCTCCATTCCTATTCTCAGAGACATTTCAACTCAATGGGAGATGATTTTGATGCTGTTCTCCCCTACACTTCAAATCGTGGGGTGTGATCTTCCCAGGACCTCTGGGTTCCTTTTTTCTTTCTTTCTTTCTTTCTTTTTTTTTTTTAAAGCTAGAGAAATATAAAACACAGTGGTCAGGTCAGCCTGATGTCATTTAATGAAAAGTTTGGGGCTCTTTGTACTGTACTGCTCAGAACTGTTCCTCCATCCTTGCCAGCGGCCTGTGGCCTCCGTACTTTTCAGGGCTCATTTATGGAGCTGTGTCCTTTGCCTGGATGTTGACTCTGGCACCAGTGTTAATATGACAGCCGCCCAGCCCAGCAGCTGAGAGGTCCCCTCTCTCCACAGGACCTGAGCAAGTGGTTTGCGTTCAGGGAGTTTCCAGTGATGTTATAACCCAAACATCAGCCCTTCTTGTGTGTGTTCTCTGTTTCTGTTTCACTGCCACAATCTTGACTCTGATCTCATTACTGGGCTCTTATTCTTGAGAGAGCATCCTCTTGTGCCCAAAGCAGGAATGAACAATGCAGTAAGAGGCAGGTGCTGTCAAGGCTGTGGGGGCCCCTGACTTTCCTCTCCTACGAACAGACTTCGAGTCCAAGTAGAAAACCTAGGTACTGTCGGCTTCTTCCAGCTCCTCACCCCCACGTTCCCCCAGTGGCTAGATCCTATCAAATCTCTAAGATCTGTGATCATCTTCTTCATCTTTATTATCCCTGGTTTAATCTAAGGTCTTTCTTCCTTTCCTGAGTGAATGCATCAGTCTGCCAGCTTCCTCCAGTCCCATCCCCCTCCCATTCATTTAATCATTCATTCATTCATTCATTCATTCATTCATTCATATGATGTTCTGTGAGAATTGACTTGTCTCTGTGCCAAACACATTCAAGAAATGCCACAAGGCTGTGAGTTATTAGTTACAAAGAAGACATCCAGGCTATCAGCCATCTTGGTTCAAAGGAGTTGGGGGACTTTCTGGGGTGGGGTTTCACAGGCAGATGAATTTGAGGTGGGCCTTGGAGTGTGCACAGGTAATGTGGAAAATTCCATGAGTCATCCACCTACCAGTTAGTCCCCATTCCTTCTTGCTGTGGTGGTGTGATTTGTTCACCTCTATGCCCAGCGAGGTTGTTTCTGACTTCATTTAGGTCACTTGCAGTTGGGTCTTCAGTTATTAGGAGCCCAAAGTATGGTGCAGGTGGGATGTAGCCCAGGGCAGGGGGGATGGCTCCTTCCCGGCTTCCTGCAATGGGGTCACAAGAGGTGCCATTTGTTTCTCTGATTTCTCCAAGATCGAGCCTGCAGACTGGCTGGAGGGAGAAGATGAGGGTCAGGAGCTGATGCGTGGGTCAGGGAGCTTCTCTTTCATTCTTAAGCCAGCAATCATGAACACCCAAGCTGGGGGAAGGCATCTTGACCATCATCTAGGTCGGAGGTCAGGAAGGTGATGTAAATGAATGAAACAGACCCATGTTTGCATAATAAACATGTAGGAATAGTCTTCATTTAACGAAGAAGGGTGCTCTCTAGAATTTTTCCCCGAAGCAGATGGACCTCTTGGTTGACTGCTCTTTTTACTTATGGGAATGCAAAAAGAAAAGCAGTTCTATTGAAAAATAAACCACCTAATACTCAGCTTCCGATTGTAGGGACAAGAAGCTATACTGGAAATGGAATGACTGTAGGTGGCACCAAGGGGTCCGTGGGAATCCTGGAGCAGTCTGATAGGTCTTCTGATTTCTCAAGAGAAGCTGGGAACATGATTAAAAAAAAAAATCCCATTGTTTCCTGCCTGTGTGCCCTATAGGAACACATAGTAGGAACAAGAGTCAGGAGATAGAGACATTTGGGGTTAGGAGTGAGGGCGGGGTAGGGTGAAGATTCAGGGAGTTGGAGTCAGGAGCAGGGGCTTTTGAGGGACAGAAGCTGAATTCTTTTTTTTTTTTTTTTAAAGATTTTATTTATTTATTTGATAGACAGAGATTACTGTAGGCAGTAAAGCAGGCAGAGAGAGAGAGGAGGAAGCAGGCTCCCTGCTGAGCAGAGAACCCGATGTGGTGCTCGATCCCAGGACCCTGAGACCATGACCCGAACCAAAGGCAGAGGCTTCAACCTACTGAGCCACCCAGACGCCCCCAGAAGCTGAATTCTGATCTAGGTGAGAAATGGGCAAATGAGATAAAAAAGAACACTACAGAAAATGCAGAAAAGCATAAAGAAGAAAATGAGAGTCATAATCCTGCTATGTAAAAATTAAGAAAATGAGTGAAATTAAGAAAACCTGGTGATGCCTGGGTGGCTCAGTTTCTCTTCAGCTCAGATCGTGGTCCCAGGGGCCTGGGATCGAGATCCGCATCAGGCTCTTTGCTTAGCGGGGAGCCTGCTTCTCCCTTTCCCTCTGCTGCTGCCCCTGCTTGTGCTCTCTCCCGTGCACTCTCTCTCACTCTCAAATAAATGCATAAAATCTTAAAAAAATGAATCAAGAAAAAAGGCATGTTGGACTCTTGATTTTGGCTCAGGTCATGCTCTCAGGGTCATAGGATCAAGCCCCATGTTGGGCTCTGTACTCAGTGCAGAGTCTGCCTGAGATTCTCTCTCTCCCTCTGCCCCTAGCTCCCCAGCTCAACATATGCATTCTTTCTCTCTCTCTAAAACACAATTTAAATCCCATTTACAATTGTTGCACCAAAACCAATAAAATATCTAGGCATAAACTTAACTACAGACAACGCACTAATTTTAAACGTCTTTCCTTACGGTCTTTTCCCTCCACCGTATAATCCTCTTTCCTGATGTTAGATTATGATCATTTCCCCTTTATCATCACATTCTCTCTGCAAACTTACTTTTGAAAGGCGATATCTCAGTGCCGCGTGGGGGCAATGGCTCATGTAACTTTACACATTCAAATCTTGTCAGAATAAAACTCCTTCCCGAGTCTTGGTTGGTTGCTTCTTTCGCTCGGTGAAATGTCACCTGCTGTCTACAGTGGTAGAAGAAGGTCTGTGGGCCGTGCTTGAGCAGCGGTCGGCATGTAGGGAGGGCTACAAACTGGCAGAGAATTCTAGGCTGGGAGTGGAGCAAGGCTGAGCCAGTTATCGAAGATCTTTAAGTGGAACTAAAATCAAATTTAAATCATGCCCCGAGTGTGAATCCCTTTAGGGACGGTTAATGACTTAAACCACGTGGGTATAAGCCACATGTGCTCCTGGGCATCACAGGGGGCTCTAAAAGTGGGTGAGAAGCTTCTACATTTGCCTCTTGCTAACAGCACTCTCAGATGGCAGAGCTTGGAGCGGAAGAAAGGCTACAGGCAAATCCATGTCCGGTCCTGGAAGGACGATTCCAAGTGCTGGCTGAGCAGCAATTTCTGACAGTCAGCACTGCGAGGCGTGTCACCTCCCAGCTGTCCCCCCTGGGGCAGGTGTCCCTGGGGCCCGCTGGAGGGAAGAGGTCCTGCCAGAGTCCCTCAGGAATGAGGTTGTCACATGCCCTCTGAGTGTCATCTTTGTGTCTGTCACCTCTCACTGCCCTCTGTTTTAGGGGTGGCGGGTCCCGGCAGACACACTATACCTGCTTTGTGACTACGTGTGTCTCCCCGAGGGTGTGTTCCCGGTGTCTTGTGCAATGACTGCTGAGGCACGGGGCACATGTCTGAATGCATTTCCCAGGCAGCTGGCATGATGAAACCTGGCTGGCCCAGCTCCTCTGTGAACACTTGGCTCCCCTCCTCTCTACTGTGTTCCCTGAGCAGACACTTGACATGGTAGTGGGAACTGGTCTTGGAGAGCATTCACACCACACCTGTATTGAGTGAGATTTTGCTTTGTGTGTATGTAGCACGATTCCCAGGGATCAATGAGGGTGAAACCAGCAAAACAAACACGTGGAACGTAGTCTGTTTGTATTGCTAATAATAATTGATACAATAGCTATTTATTGAGTATTTGCTATACGCTGGTCTTCAGGCTAAAGCTTTTATGCATTAACTTATATATTTAAGCCTTACAAAACCTTCCTGAGTTAGGTACAATGAATACCCTCTTTAAAAAAAATTGTTCTGGGGGGCCTGGGTGGCACCACGAGGTTAAGTGTCTGACTCTTGATTTTGGCTCAGGTCATAATCTCAGGGTAGTAAGATCGAGCCCTGCATCGGGCTCTGTGCTCAGCAGGGCGTCTGCCTCTCTCCTCCTCTCTCTCCCTCTTTCCATCCCTACCCCCCCCCAATTTTTCCTCTTTCTCTCTCTCAAATAGATACATCTTAAAAAATTATTCTGAGATTTTTAATTACAAATTTTTAAATTAAAAAGTTTATTATTGAAGTATGTTGACATACAATGTTAAATTAGTTTCTGGAGCAAACACAGTGACTGAAGCATTCTGTGGCTTATGCAATCCTCACCAAGGTAAGTGTAGCTACCATCTGCCTCCCTACACCACTGTTACAATATTATTAACTATATCCCCTATGCTCTACTTTTCATCTCTGTCACTTATGACTGAAAATTTGTGCAAAAATAGGTGAAGGGGATTAAGAGGTACAAGTTTCCAGTTATAATACCTGCATTGGGTATTAAACCTAATAATGAGGAAACTGAGACCTAGGGAAGTTGAGTAATCTGCCCAAAGTCTAGAGTGGTGGGACCCGGACTTAATCACATGCCTAGTTACCTGACCATGAAAGCATGCTCATAGGAATTAACTGCAAAGTAGAGCAAATGTTTAACTTACATTGCTTATATTGCTTTATCACTGTCTTATAATACGTTTTCAGGCTCTAAGCTTAAAGGAGAAAGGGAAGACTTTCCTGAGCAAGACAAGAAGCCCAGTACGCTGGCAGATGTGAGGATTTGCAGAAGTCGTCTTTGTGACTCATTCAACGTACACAAAAAAACAGCCAACAAATTTTGCGTGTAATTGACTTAAATGATGCCCCTTTTCTGAGTGCAAAATTTGGAAGACAGCTTGTACTTGGCTGGAAAGTTTGTCCAACATGTACACAGATAATCAATGACAGTATGGATGTTGATTCTAAGAACAGCAGAGAAGAAAACCTGATTCAGCTGGAAGAAGTGCTAAAGCTTTGTGGTCATTACAATTTTCAAACCCATGAAAGCAAACTGAATTTGCTTCAGAAGCTGGAAAAAGAGAAAAAAAGTAGGCTCACTAAAAAAGGCAACAATTGGTTCTGACTGGTAAGTGACACCAGAGAAGAACGAGGCCTGCGATCACCAGGGTCTCCTGCTTGTCCTGCCTGGGCTTCCACCCAAATGGATTTCTCAGTGCTGCTGAGACCTCAAGTGACTATAGGAGCAAAGTGAAACCCAAGGAGGAGAAATCATCCATAATGTTGGGTAATTTCTGGTATCAAATTATGGGATCGTTAAAGATATCTTCTCTATTTCTTTTAAAAAAGATTTTATTTATTTATCTTAGAGAGGAGAGGGGCAGAGGGAGAGGGAGAAAATCTCATGCAGACTCCCCACTGACTATAAGCCCAATGCGGGGCTCCATCCCACCACATCGGGATCACGACCTGAGCTGAAACCAAGAGTCAGATCCCCAACTGACAGAGTCACCCAGGTACCTCAAAGGTCCTTTCTGTATTTCTAAAACTGTCATCCTAAGGTACATTTTATTTTATTATTATTTTTTTTAAGATTTTATTTATTCATTTGACAGAGAGACATCACAAGCAGACAGAGAGGCAGGCAGAGAGGGAGATAGAGGGAAGCAGGCTCCCTGCTGAGCAGAGAGCCTGATGCGGGACTCGATCCCAGGACCCCGAGATCATGACCTGAGCCCAAGGCAGCGGCTTAACCCACTGAGCCACCCAGGCGCCCCCTAAGGTACATTGTAAAGCTGACTGCTGAATAATGAAAAATTGAAACCCATCTCAGCATGCACTCTGCATGTACTAATGTTGCATTTAAGTGTTTTAAGATTCGTTACTTGACATAACTTCAATAGGCTATTATTCAGCAGTCAGTTTTAAGCCTGTCTGTCAATATCAACAAGTAGGTAAAGGCCGTCCTAGTTGAGCAGAGTTGAAGTGTCAGTTACCATGGTATATACTGCAAGTTGCTACCCGAACTACAAACACCCCTGCTAGATGTTGGGTCCACATATCATTATGTAACAGAGGTGCTTCGCGATCAGTGACCAATCATGGTACTTCTCTCAAATTCTGCTAATGATTCGTCACTGCACATCCATCACTCAGTTCATTCACAGACCACAAAGCATGGGTGTGTTGTCTCCATCTCACCCATGTGACATTTTACAAAAATGGATCCCCAAAAGAACTGGCCAACAAAGATGAAAGTGTAGAGAAGAAATGAAAAAATATTAATTCCTGAAGTGAGACTTGAACGTAAATGGAGTTGTAGAAGTAATCAATGGTGGGAAGGTTGACGCTGCTGCTGAGCCAAAATATGCCGCTAGAGGAACCTCCTGAAGGCACCCCTAATGTAAATGGGGAAATGGGTGTGATGAAAAGGATGAAATGATGGTAAAGGAAATTGCAGAGTGATTTTACAATATTGAAGGTATAGCTGATAAAACAGCAGAAGCGGGTCCAAACATAAAAAGAATATGACAATTTGCAATCGTATAGAGAAGATGCTTACTCAGTGTCATAAAGTAACAGAAAAGGCAATTACCGTTCCAACTACTCTCGATTAGTTGTTTGCAATGAAATAACACAAATTCTTCATGTTTCTAATGTTTTAGATTACAGTGTACTAGTGCTTTTTATAATTTTTCATTTTATTTTACACATATAACTGACAGTAAGAGTTTTTAATATTTTGACAGATTTTAAAGGTCACAGAACAATAATTTCCCCATCAATTATTAAGATTACTTTGAATGACCATTTTTATGGACATTACTGTACAAGGCAAGGACTGTCTGTACCTGGGAACAGAGCCTACTTCAGGGAAAATTAATTTTGTTGTGTGTGTGTTCAAAGCCCACATTTAATGAAATAATGCACTAAATTATCAAACAAAAGTACTCCTGAATTTCCATAAAGTTAAAAATTTTTTTACAAGAAAATACACATCTTATTTAAATAGGACTTTTATTAGAACAAAACTTTTATTATAACTCTCTCTTCTATGCATTCTATTTTATCCTCTGTATATGTTTCACATTGAGATGCAAGTAATACTGGTTTTGTGTTTGTTCTATACCTGAATAGCCTGTTAATAATAAACACAAGTATATTAATTGCTTACTGACTTATATGTCCCCATGTGGAATGGGGCACTTTCTCAGATCAGTCTAAAGCTTTTTGAGTTAGTATGACAGTAGTTTCTCTCCCTCCCTCTTTCTCTCTCTTTAATTATAAAATACAAAAAGAGAATAATATGGTTAAATATTGATGACATTGACAGTGATTTTAGGGAAAATTAATTTTGATAAAACTAAGTGGTTGCATGTTAAACTATTTTGGTAATAATTGACATATCTAAGTGCTAAAATACTTCTTCTCCTTATGTTCCCTCAAAAAAAGAAAATTTAATATTGTATAAATATTATATAAATAATATTAAATTTTAATATTTAATATTGTACAAATATTTGTAAATCAATATTTTATTTGTTCATTGTGCCTATTTAGGAGACCAGACTTTTTGTAAGCATGCAAAATGTTCACAGAGAAAAGCATATCTAATTTAGAGTACTTCATAAGAAAAGCTGAGTTTTGGAAATTTTAAAGTTTGGAAATATTTTTAAAAAAGATAGGAAATCCAGAACCAATTAAGAAAAAAGTAGACAAAATCGACTACATATATAACAATTTTTTAAACATGGCAGAAGACACCATAAATAAATTTAAGACAATAAATATTTTGGGAAAGTATTTGTAACACAAATGACAGAAAAATAGTTAATATCACACAAAAAATTGTGGGGCGTCTGGGTGGCTCAGTTGGTTGAGTGACTGCCTTCGGCTCAGGTCATGATCCCGGACTTCCAGGATCGAGTCCCGCATCAGGCTCCCAGCTCCGTGGGGAGTCTGCTTCTCCCTCTAACCTTCTCCTCTCTCATGCTCTCTCTCACTCATTCTCTCTCAAATAAATAAATAAAATCTTAAAAAAAATTGTACAGGTTATAAGGAAAAGAAAAGCCAATTAAAAATAATTGGTCATTTGGATTTCCTCTTCTCTGAATTATTATTCAAATTTTTAATTATCATATGACAAGATGCTCAATCTTATTGTCAGGAAAATGTAAATTAAAACATCATTGATATACTTTTTCATATCTCATACGAGCAAAAGTGCAAAAAGTTTTCATATATGGGGTTGATAAGGATACAGAAAATGAACACTCACTCTGTGAAAGAAGTTTGAATTATTACAATTTATTTGGAAACTGTCCTGGCAATATTTATTAAAATAAATCATATACTATGGTAGACACTGGTAGTTGCCTACCCAATAGCCACAGCTTTTTTCTTCCTTTCCAATAGAATCATAATTTTGTTTACGGAAGCAAGGTGATAAATTGTAATTGATTTAAACCACCAGGACAATACTGTTCCCTGCCGCCCCCCCCCCCCCCCGCCCCGCCGCCCCAGTTACTTAATTTCCCAGTCTAGCAGTAGTCATGTAACCCACTTCTGGTCAAGAAAATGTAAAGGAAAGACTGCTGACAAATCTCTGGGAAGGCTTTTGGCTTGCTTTACTTATATAAAATACAAATGTGAGTGTTGCTACCATTCCCCCTTTACCTTAAATATAAACATGCCTGATGCCTGGAGTTTGGCAGCCACTTTGTAACCACGAAGAAGCTAATGTGAGAACAAAATGCAAAGATGATTAGGATAGCAGGACAGAGGGGCACCTGGGTGGCTTGGTAGGTTAAGCCTCTGCCTTCGGCTCGCTCGGGTCATGATCCCAGGGTCTTGGAATGGAGCCCCGTTGTCAGGCTCTCTGCTCAGCAGGGAGCCTGCTTCCTCCTCTCTCTCTGCCTGCCTCTCTGCCTATTTGTGATCTCTCTGTCAAATAAATAAATAAAATCTTTAATTAAAAAAAGGATAACAGAACAGAAAAACATAGGAGGGCTTGGGTTCTTTAACCAATATCCATTATTACTTACCTCCAGACGTTTGTTATGTGAGAAAAACAAACCCTTGTTTGTTTAAGCCTCTGCTAGTCAGTTTCCATTACAGATCGCCACATACACCTTTAACTGGATGCATACATTCCTTTTGACTCAGCCATTTCTGTATGTGACTCCATCCTAGAAAAATGAAAGTACCAGTATGTAGAGATTTATGTATAATTTATGTATAACATTGTTTTTAGAAGCAAAGAACTGAGAACAAATGGAATGTCTACCAGTAGCCAGATGGCTAAATAAAGTGTACTATATCCATAGAATAAATTGTTATATAACCATTAGAAAGAATGATTTAGAAGGAAGTCTATTGAACTTGAGGGATGTTCATGATGAATTATTATGTAAAAACAGCAAATTAGATAGTTAATATTTATAGTAAATCATTTGTGGAAAAGATCTCCATATGTAAATGTTTGTATATTTCTACACAAGCATAGGAAAAAGGAATTAAAAATGACTGCAGGAATGAGGGGAGAAACACATTTGAATGAATCAAGCCTGGAAGAAGAAAGGAATCTGTCTTAAATATTTTTTTAAAGATTTTATTCATTTATTTATGAGAGAGAGAGGGAGAGAGAAAGAGGGAGAGAGAGCACATGTGCCTGCTTCCATGCACATGAGCCTGAGCAGGGGGAGGGGCAGAGGGAGAGGGAGACAGAGAGCGAGAATCTCAAGCAAATTCTGTTTCAGGCACGGAACCTGACCCGGGGCTGGACCTCACGACCCTGACATCATGACCTGAGCAGAAATTCAGAGTTGGTCACCCAACCAACTAAGATACCCAGACACCCCAATCTGCCTTAAATATCATCACATTTTATTTTTATTGAACTGAGAAGCATCTAATGTGGCATAAATATATGTGGTATTGGCAGTTTTGTTTTAAATACAGAACTGAATAGAAGAAAAAAATTTTAGACACACAAAACATAAATTTTATTATATAGTAATTTTTATAAATAGACTATTTTTTTACACTTTTTCAAAGTTTTTTTTTTTTTTTTTAATTCCAGTTTGGTTAACATACAATGTTATATTAATTCCAGGTGTACAATATAGTGATTCAACAATTCCATACGTTACTCAGTGCTCATCACAAGTACACTCCTTAATCTCCATCATCTATTTCAACCATCCCCTCACCTCTCCTCTGACAACCATTGGTTTGTTCTCTATAGAGTTAAGAGTCTGTTTTTGGGTTTGCCTCTTTTTTTTTATTCATTTGTTTTGTTTCTTAAATTCCACATATAAGTGCAATCGTGGTATTTGTCTTTCTCTGACTGACTTATTTTGCTTAGCCTAATACTCTCTAGCTCCATCCACGTTGTTGCAAATGGCGAGATTTCGTTCCTTTTTATGGCTCAGTACTATTCCATTGTATATGTGGACTGCCTCTTTATCCATTCATCACTCAAGGGATACTTGGGTTGCTTCCATAATTTGGCTACTGTAAATAATGCTGCAATAAACACAGGGGCACATATATCTTTTCAAATTAGCATTTTCATATTCTTTGGGTAAATACCAAGTAGTAGAATTACTGGATCACGTGTTAGTTCTAGTTTCAAACTTTTGAGGAACCTCCATATTGTTTTCCAGAGTGGCTGCACCAGTTTGCATTCCCACCAACAGTGCAGGAGGGTTTCTTTCCCTCCCCATCCTCACCAACGCTGTTGTTTCTTGTATTTTTGATTTTAGCCATTCTGACAGGTGTGGGTTATATATCATTGTGGTTTTGATTTGCATTTCCCTGACGGTGAGTGATGTTGAGTATCTTTCATGTGTCTGTTAGCCATCTGTATGTCTTCTTGGGAGAAATCTCTGTTCTTTTTGTCTTATGCCCATTTTTTAAATTGGGGTATATGTTTTTTGGGTTTTGAGTTATATGAACTGAATAGAAGAAAATTTTGAAATTATACATTTTTTTTTTTGCTCCTAGTGCCTCACTCCCTTTTTTGTAGAACATGAATTCCAATTTTATTTCTTTCTGTACCAAGAATTCAAAGGTAGGTCTTATTTTCTTTCTAATGATGTGATGGCAGAATTTAGTTTTGAACCTTTTACCTGGTGGTGATACTTAGTTTTCATAATGAAAGGTATCTGTTAACAACTGTGATACTTTGAAACAAAGACACAGTGTTCGCACAGTTACAAAAAAAATAATGAGGGCGACTATCATTGGAAGACTTACAGAGCTCTGGCGCTCCGATGTCTTAGAGTGCCATATCTTAAAAACTCCTCATAGTTCTTCATCTACACCATCAGTGTTAATTAAGAAAGACAACTGAGTAATGTCATTCTCACAACTTCCAGGATGAGGGCTCATTCGTGGAATTCAGTCTTCACCTCCTCAAATCAGAGTGAACTTCAGATCATCACTTTCGTTACTAGAAAACTGATTTTTGTGTAGGCAAATGAGCCAGGTTTGATCTCTTATCAGGTAAGTTGCCCAAAGACATTTGAGACAATGTGGATGGGCCTTGAGAGAATTATGCTAAGTGAAATAAGTCAGACAGGGAAAGGTAAATATTATATGAGTTCTCTTCTATATGAAATCTAAAAAAGCTGAACTCCGAGCAACAGAGAGTGGAGTGGTGGTTGCAAAGAGCGGCGGTGGCAGAGATGGGGACATGTTGGTCAAAAGGTACAAACATCCAGTTATAAGGGGAGTAAATCCTGGGGGTCCTATAGACAACATGGTGACCATAGTTAACAGTAGGGTATCGTATACTGGAAAGTTACTCATGGATGAGATCTTCAATGTTCTTAATACACACACACAGAATGGTCATTATGTGAGGGGATGGAGGTATTAACTAACTTCATTGTGGTAATCATTTTGCAATAAATACATGTATCAAATTATCACACCATACACCTTAAACTTACATAATATTATATGTTAATTATACTCTAATAAAGCTGTGGAAGGAAAAAGAGGAAAACAAAATATTCCTGTCAAACCGACCAGGGCTGTGACAAAGTTCATGGTTAACCACTGGTCAGAGCGTGTAATGCATTTTTGTCAAGAAGTAAAGCTTCGCAGGGTAGAGAGGGAAGCAGGAAGGGTCACAAGGACCTTTTGACCTGTGAGGCGTCTGACTATACCAGTCAACGCCAAGTGCCTTCATTTAATTGCCTGGCCCAGCAGGACCCAGCGGTCCCATATGACATCAATCCTGGGCCTCAGGAAACGTGCCTGGGTCCATCAATAGAGCCTATGATTTTGTTACTCAAATTGTTACTGCATTACCTTCCATGTCTCAGACATCAGGCTAAATGCTTGGGTATAAAGACAGAGAGGACAGAGGTTCTTGACCTTGAGAAGCTCACAACCCAGGGCACAAGACAACTAGGGGAGGCGGTAGGCTATGGGACAGAAGTGTGCATAACGGGAGGGCTCTGTATAGGGCCTCTGGGCAGGCCTTAGAGAGAACGTGAGGTGTGAGCCTTCTATTCTAGAAGGAACAGAAGCGTGCTCCGACAGAGAAGCAGAAAAGAGTCATTTCCAGCAAGGAGAACCGCGCCGGCAGAGAAGCCTGAAAAAGCCCGGCAGAGTCCGAGACAAGCAGGCAGCTTGGGAGGGGAGGCTGCGGACGGATGGTGACCTGCGGACAGAGTTTGGTGGGGCCACAGCATGGTTTAGACATTTGAGCCACATTTAGAAATAGAGGTATATTATGGAAAAAAAAAAAAAAAAAGAAAAAGAAAACCTGGCCACCGCGCTGGATGTCCAGGAGCTGGAGAGGAGGCGTGGCGCTCCCTTCTGCAGAGCTCTGGGCCCTCCTGCTCTTCACAAGGGCCGCCTCCCACCCCAGGTCCCCGACTCTGCCGTTCATGCTGCCACCAAGCAGTCCCAGCATCACTCCTGGAAGCATTTGAAATTCTTGCCTCTGGTTAAGCATTCTTGGAAATTAAAGAGCGAGCAGGGGGAAAGACAGGCAGAGTGTCCGTGGGAAGCCATCACCAGCCCCTGCACAGAAGGGACGAGGGGAGGTAGTGGTGTAAATGAAGTGTGTGCTCAGGGCCCAGCCCTGGGGTGTGGACTATGCAGCAAGGAGCGAGTGCGGATGAAACATCTCAGCTCTCCCCTGGGGCCACCCAGTGGCCAGACCGGAAACCGTGGGGGTGAGAGGGGCCCTGGGTGGGCTGTACACAGGCGCACGGGGTGGACTGTGGATCTGAGAGGGCAAGTCAGCAGCACACCTAGTCATTTAGGGATAGAGAGAGCCAGGAAAGGCCCTCTCCTGAGACTCATTTGGGCTGTGGTCCCTCTATGGGGCCCCTCCTAAGGATGGTGAAGCCACAGGTTTGAACGCCAGCAGGTGGGTTGGACGGGGTTGGGCAAGGATGGCCCTGCATTACCAGGAAGCCCTGGAAGGCCACAGGACCCACGGCAGGACAAGGGCAGGATGGAGGCTCAAGTCTGGGCTCACAGATTCTTCCAGAAGGAGACTAAAGGAAGTGGAGCCTTGGAGTGCTTGTAGCCTACAGACCCTTGGACAGGACACTGTGGTTAGAGTGCTGGAGGTGGATTGAACCCCAGAGGTCTTGCAGCACAAGGTCTAGTCCATCAGGGGACCCTCTGTGCACTGGTGGTCACCTGGTCTCTGCTCAATGGTTTTGGTTGTCAGGGAGTCTCTTAGCCTAGGAGGAGGCTCTGGAAAAAAAGACCCTCTACTGAGCAGAAATCAACACTTTTGCCTCTGACTCTGCTCCTTGAAGCCACACTGCACAACATCCTATGTCCAAGGGCAGGTTCCTCACTCCTCTGGGTCCTTTACCATGTCTAAAGGTCGTAAACAGGGAGCACAACCCTATAATTGGGGCCCCATTTGCCAGTGGGTCTCTGGAAATATTTCTCATGACGTGTCCCTCTCCCCGTGCCTTCTTCTACCTTGAACTGAAGGGAGGCAGAGGATCAGAAACCAGAGTCCCCTTTGAACTGGACGATATATTAGTGGCATTTAGGATCACACTAGATTTTTTTTTTCTTCAAAGATTCCATTTCTCTATTTATTTGACAGAGAGAAATCACAAGTAGATGGAGAGGCAGGCAGAGAGAGAGAGAGAGGGAAGCAGGCTCCCCGCTGAGCAGAGAGCCCGACGCGGGACTTGATCCCAGGATCCCGAGATCATGACCTGAGCCGAAGGCAGCGCCCCAACCCACTGAGCCACCCAGGTGCCCTAGATTTTTTTTTTAATCCAAAAATTGGGCTGAGCAAGTGGGAATCTGTAAACTTCATCTCAACAGCTCCCTCAGCTAGAGAGGCAGGAGCGAGACAGATGGGCACTGGGGGCACAGGAACACCCCAGGGTCTCACAACCAGCAAGAAGCAGGCCTGCAACGAACCCGGGTCTTTGCTCCCAGGGCCTCCTTCCACCACAGGGGTCCAGTACCCTTGCACTCTGGTTTGCTCTGTTGCAGGGGTTTCCTTTGAGACCAAAGACAGGTGGGAGAGTCATGCCACTTCCTCTGTTCTGATGGGACAGGATTTAAATGATGCTGGCTCCTCCCAGCACAGCCCTTAGGGGAGGATTCCCTTTCTGGAACATGCAAGGCAGCCCAGCTCCAGCTAGTGGAGCTGTTCCTTTGTCCCGCTCTCAACTCCACTCCCCTGACCTCCTGTGAGGGGCTCCCCTGCAGGACGGGGACTTGCACCGGAGGACTTCGTGGCACAGGGCAGCCTGTGGTCCTAAGGCACCAGTACAGCTGCCCATCAGGGCCTGAAGCTTCCATAGGAGTAAATGTCCCTGGAGAGAGGCTCCCCACACCACCCCTGCTTTTTTTTTTTTTTAATTTATTTTTTATTTTTTTATTTTTGCTTTTCCCTTCTCTCTCTCCTGTTTCCCTTCCGGCATAAATGTCACCATGTTTTCATTCTCAGTTGCAAAATTTGGTTCCTGAAAAGCCACTGCCCACTTGGGCAAGCACTAGTCACATGGTGCTCCTTACAGACTCCCATAGGAGTTTTCTCACTTCTCTGCCCTAGATGATCCCGGCTGAAAGGAAGTCCAAGGGGCCATGCTTCCCAGGGGCTCCCACCTTCCGGATATATGGGGTACGGAAGCATGGCTGGGGGCGGGGGGTGGGGGATGCCCCGGGTAGGGACCAGGCACTGGCAGCTCCAGACATCAGACCTCGCCTGTGCTGTCTGCTCCCTGGGGCGTCATATGTTTAGAAGGCAGTAGGGATTGGATCAGAATCTCCAGGAGAGATTTTGAACAGATGCCAAGCGCCACCCCGACGGCGGATTCTACAGTTTGACTAATCTAGGGTGGGAGACATTGGCTTGTTGGAAAAGGCGTTGCTAGCCCCAGGTTGCATGTCCACAGACACATCACTGTCTATTTTTGAAGGTGGAAGGCTGGGACGGAAACCTCAGGGTCTGCCCAAGTAGCAAGTGCAGAGAGAAAATGTGGAAAAGGGAATTTTAGAAGATGGAGGAGGGAATGCTGTGCTGGAATTCCAGGGGGCTGCTGGGTAAAGAGCTCAGAGTTGGCAGGAGGCAAGGTGAGGTCACACATACCCCAAAAATGGGGAGAGGCAGGAGGCAGGGCAATGCGGGGACCAGGTAGAACTGGGGTGTGAAATTCAGGCCAACAGCCTCCAACAGGTTGAGCCCCGTCTGTCCAGATTATGCAATCAAGCTGGCAACCCTGGATAAACGAGGGAGATTGGTCTGGCTTGACTCAAAGTTCATCGGCGTTTTTCCCTGGGGAGTGTCCTGCCCGCAACACCCCGGGCCCCTGGCTAGATCCAGAAGTGGCCACCTGATACTGGCTCTGGCAAAGGGGGGCCTGGCAGAGGGCTTGGAACTCAGGGAGGAGAAGGAGCAGGACAAGAAAAAAATCTCGTGGGTTAGAAACGAGGCCTGGAGAGGTCCCTGGAGAAGGAATAGGGTCAAGGGGCAGGAGGGAACACCAAGTACGGGGAGCAGGTCTCTCCCTCCTTCTCCTAGGAGGTGGGGAAAGGCTCTATTGGGGGACAGCTGCCAGGCCAGCGCACTTGGGACAAGGAATTGCCTAGGTTTTCATTTTCCTGCAGGCCAGGTAGATGCCAAGCCCTCTGCAGCTTGGACAACACGTTCTATGGGCTTGCCCTTGCTCTGGAAGCTGAGCATCCCCTGGAACCAAGAGCTCATGCTGTCCTGCCACTATTTTGCTCTCTGCTGCATCTGCATGAGCTCCTCCTAGGTCGCACACGTGAGGTCCGCAGATGGGTTAGAAGGGCAGGGGGATTCAAGGGCACCGAGGCTTGTAAGAACTGGGCTGACAGCTGTAGAAAGTTCCCTACAGTGAGAAACTGGGCAGCAGGGAGCAGGGTGAGTGACTGAGGGTGGGGTGGGATGGGGTGGGGTGGACAGGTCTGCTTTTTCTCTTCCACTAGGTTAAGCAGAGAAATTCCAAATAAATGCAGGCCTTAAGTTATGACAGTACATTCTGATATCCATTAACTCTGAACACCTAAGGGGCAAACTGCAGTGTTTCACTTCCTCTGCAAAACCTCTATAAAGCTTTTCCTAAAAGCTGCGTCCCCCGCCCTCACTAACGTGTCTTTTGCTGAGTCCTAGAGTACAGTGGTTCTCTGACTTGAGCATGTATTGGAAGCACCTAGAAGGTGGAGGGGGCGTGGGACACCTCTGGATTTTAATAGTCTGGGGGAGGGGCCTGAAAATTTGCATTCCTGAGATGGGGCGGCTGGTCTGGGGAGCACACCTGGAGAACCACAGGAAGGAGGCAGGGCAATGTGGGGAATTCAGGCTTATAATTCAGGCTCTCTACCTTATAATTCAGGCTTCCTTTCCAGTTGTCTGCAACTGGTCCAGAATTAGTTTTTGCAGGTCAGTCTCTCAGCCAAATCTCAGTTCCTTTCGGGGGCGGGGACTGTGTGTTTTATATTTTCGTCTGCATCATTTGGCGTATTGTCAGACACCTAGCAGATGAAAGGCTAATATATTGGGAACTTTGTGGAGGGTTTGGTTTCTTCAAGCAGACAGGGATCAACTCTGGTGAATTTGAGGATTCCCACATTTTGCAAAAGAGCATCTAATTTTTCCTCATCACTTGCATGCATGGAGAAGATTCTTAATTTACTTTTCAGTAACATGCCACTCTCATGAAAGAAAAGCTCCAGTCTTGATTTAGGGGGAAAAAAAAAAGTTCATTCCTTCATCCTTCCAAACAAGGTACGGTACAACTGGACAATAATGCACATGACTGAAACAAACAGAACCACATTTTATATTGCTCACTACTCTTTAAATAAGTATAATTCCGATATTAGGGAAAAGAACTGCTAATCACATTAACACATTACAGAAATCAAAATTAACTTATCACACAAAATAAATTAAAACATTAAATATTAACCTTTTCAGTGCAACATACACAGAAGTCAGAGTAACAAGTTCTAAAAAAAAAAAAAAAGCCTCAGGTTTGTTATCATAAAGATAATGGAAAGTTGAATACTTCAGTAAGTTACTACCCTAGGAAGAGGGGCTGCTTTTCAGTACTGTGTGTTGTTCACCCCTAGATCTTTCCAAGAGCCTGGTAAAATCAGTGGCTGGAGAGGACAGGTCTCATGTTCCCACACTGAAAACAACTGTATGGGTTCGTCTTCCTCTGTGATGTCCCCTTGGGTGCTGGGCTTTTGAATCCTCCCCCTTCCTTGGCCGAGCAGGTTGGGAGAAACCAAAGCCCAGACCCTAGAGGGCAGGCAGGGTCTCCTGAGTAGTGCTGGAACCTGGTTGATCCATTTCTGCCAATATTGCCTGGAGAAGAGACTCCACGCGCGGTGAGACAACCCAGCCCTGGAAGATGGGGCTGAAGAGGCGCCTTCTTCTCCACCTGCAGAGCACAGATTCCCAGGAAGCTCTAGAACCATACCTCCTCCTACATCCCCGACGCATGGGCAGCTGAGGTACCAATCCCACCTCCTCGCTTCTTAGGAAAATAGACTCTGGGAGGCTGTGCGGCCTCCTCTGTGGGAAGACAACGGCCGAGCTCGGATCTTGCTTGATTTCAGGTGTGTCGGAACCATCTTCCAGATCAGTGTGGACTGTTGTCTATCTTTCCATCTAGAAGAAAAGGTTTCTGGCCGGTATGCTTAGACCCATCACAGCCTGTAGAGCAGTGGGCGAATCTAGGCTCCATAAAATATTTGCAAGCACCCCCTCTTCTTTTTTTTAATGGGGGCGTTTCGCTTCTCCTGAGATGGACACCGGAAGCTGCTTTGCTTCCCACTCCCAGGCATGCGGCTGCGGACCAGGAAAGGCCTCAGGAAGGAATCCCTAGTCATATCCTCAGGTTTCTCGAGGCCAAGGAAACACAGGGAACCCATAAAGATGGATTTGAAGATGCATTTTTAACCTCAAAAGGGGACATTTTTACAGCTAGCTCAAAATGTACCAATACCAAGAAATGGCCCAGGAATCCAATGTTTGCTGGTCATCTGATTTTTAAAGAGAAACTACAAAGAAGCAAGGTTCTCCTCTCCTGGGCACGGACAAAGGTCCATCCAGGCCTGCCTTCATCCAGTCTCTGTGGCTAACTCTTTTCAGACCTGCTGGTTTGCCGAGAACTGCCTCGGGAGCCACGCACAGGGAGGCACGCTGCTCGTTCCCCGCACGGTTCACGAAGTGACTGCACGGGCGTGAGGAAAGGGGCGCCGAGGACCAGAGCCTTCCCGGACACTGAGGTGACGTCCCTGCAGGGAACCTGGAAGGCTCTCATCCCTCTCTTACACCTCCGCAAAGCCTCTCGGGCTCTTGGAGACCAAACACAGGTCCTGCCCTCCCTCTGGTGACGAAAGCCCCACAAAACATCTCACGTGGGTTCCTCTTCTCTAAAGGCAATCAGACCTCAGAGAGTCTCTAAAAGACCGAGGAAAGATTGTGCTAGAGTCAGAATGTGACTGAAGCTAAAGACACACTACACCACTGGTCTCTCTCACCAGGCTCTCAGACTTTCTGGAGTGAAAGAAAAGAGTGAAAATTGGGGTGTCTGCAATCCCGTGCCAGTGGGACGGGTCTCTGAGCCAGATGCGACAAGTGGGCCTCCGTGTGCCTACCCGCGGCTGGAGGACGGGCGTGAGAAAGGAAGCTTCAGCCTGGAAGCTGTGTCAAAGGCCTCTGTAGCGGGCCAGCAGGCGAGCAGAACCCGTTTCTGCCCTCACTGCTTCATTCCGTCATCCCATCCGAGTGCCAGAACTAAGACACGCGGCACATAATGGTCTCAGTTGTAACAAGTAAATTCATCGAAATGGACAGATTGGGGAAGAAGAATTAAGGGAGGACAAAATAACCTGGTAGAAATTTTAAGCCAACTTGCTATATTTTAAAGGCCTCTTTCGTGATGGGTGGGGCCAGACACACTGATAGGTAGAGATCTTTCATTTTTCAAATGTTAGTGAATAAAGAGTTCCCTTACATAAGGACTTCACGTACTATTTCATTGTTATTCTGTGTACAGTTTTTAATGAAAATGTCTGGGGATGAGCTCTCTGCTGTTTAGCTGGAGGGAACCAGTGTTTCCCACAGGCAAGCCCAGGAGGTCAGAACACACCCAGAGGCCCATGAAAACATTTCTCCTTCTCTAAGGGGAAAGCAAGACCCATCCTGGTAGAGGTGACTTGTTAGAGTTTTTGTTAATAAAACCAGCATCCTGAATGAAAAAGAGAAAAAAAAAAATCACGGGGACATTTCTCCTAATGCTCGAAAATAAATAGGAAGGTTAAATTTCTCCTTTTAAAAATAAATCCACAAATAAACCGAACAGCAACATGGAAAGTAAATGACCAGTCCCCTTTTCGTGGATGTGGCCCGGAAGGCCTGTGGCTCTCCGCTTGTGCTCTATTTCTAAAAACATGGAGGGAACACTAGGAAGTTAATCTGTCTAATTGTGGAGCTGGGCAGTCCTGTGTTCGTCCCGAGGAGAGGCACACACAGGCACTCTCTCTTCTCTCCCCACAAAGCTACAAATCTTTGCTGCTGGACTGGCTAGCTTTTCTACTGGAATGTATCTGGGGGCCCTTCCTTGCTTTGTGTCTTAAATGCAAGACCTGTGAGCCCCAGTCTTCGCTCTCATCAGCAACTCCTCCTCTGTTTCCAATTCTGCACCCCCGGGGGGCTCTTCCCAAGCCTTAGCTGTCCCAAAGGGGCCAGACGGTTGTAATCAGTCAGCTAACTTTTCAGCCAGCATTACATACATCATTCGTGTAGAAGTCTGAAAAGGTTTTATGCTTTTTACATTGACTTAAGAGATTAAAAATGAAACCATCATCCATCTCATAAATAAGAAATGATCTCCGAGGCTGCTGACGACTTGGGAAGGTCCTCGGCATCATGTGTCTGTGGAAGATGTCGGGCTTGGCCGAGGGGCTCGGGGGCAGAGGACATACACGGCTCCTCTGACATTTGGCATCTTCCCGTAACCAATAGTTATCCTTTTCCACCTTCTTCTCCAATAAACGGATGAGAAAAAACTCAACGACAGCAATCTCTGGTGTTGAGGAGGATGGATACTGTTGTGGGGAGATGGGCCCATGGAAAAGAAACACAGCCTGGCCTCGGCGACTGGCAGAAGACCACAACATGTCTCTGGGCTCCGAGGCCGGCAGACGCACACACCTTAGCTACGTCAACCAGAAGTCCACCCCTTTGCAATTCTTTTTTGACCAGTCTTGAAACCGTGATCCACTGATTTCTTCTCTAGGTCACACCAAATAACCCCAAGCAGACAGAGTTCTTGACAGAGTTGTGAAGGAAGGCCCACAAAAGACAAAAAGGCTGCACAGGTGATTGCTGGCAGAGTAGGAAGCCAGCTGGTCCTGAAGAAGTCCTTTCTTCCTCAGGCTGCCACAGTCTATCTGGCCAAACTCCCTCTGGGCTCTTCAGACCACTGGAAGGAAGGAGAAACAAGTTAAGTGCTGCGGGCCAGCCCCCCAGCTGTGCTAGGAAAACAAGCTCGAGACAGAAACTTGGAGATGCATCAGCCAAGGTCACCAGGTTCTCTTGGGCAGACAGGCCCAAGCCCAGATTCCTCTGGTTCAACCTCAGGGGTAGCAGCTTCTGAAACTGTGCTTCTGGGACCAAAGGCAAGGCTGACTGAATGTGAAGTGAGTCACAGTAGCAGAGAATGGGGATACAGCTTGCTGTGAGGAGAGTCCGCCCAGCTTGGGGACAGCTCCCCTGGAAGGGGTGGCCTGGTGGGCAGCTCGTGAGCTGGTCCAGGACTCTGGGTGGCAGAAGGGCTTCCCCTCAGGCCATCTAAGATTGGACCCATTTGTTCCTCAGTGGGTGGGGCTCTGAGGCATTCTCTATGGCGCACGGGAGGCAGCTCTACTAGAGTCCGGCTCAGCCTGGACATCCTCCTGCCCTTTTCCCTCCCGTGGCTCCTCGGGAGCTGGAGAGGTACACATCATCTCCAGGAGCGGCCTTCAGTCTCAGTGGCCATCTCTGGAAGGCCAGACCCTTCTGTGGTGCAAAGATAATATCCTCCCAAATGCGGGCAGAGAAGGAACATTAATAAGAAACTTCCTCTACCTTAAATAGCTCTCCTGAGGTGAGCACAAATGGCACAAAATCTACTATAAATTTTCTGAAAAGATTTCAACTGTTTTTCTATTGGTGCCAAACAACAATCTAAAAACTTCCTTAGCTCAGTGGATGGTCCTTGGAGGCAGCAGGAGAGAGGGGTGCGGGGGCCTTCAGAGGCCCTGGTTCTCATCCTAGTTCCCTCGTGGACTGATGGTTGGACCCAAGCAGACCTTTGGCAGACTCAGTTTACCCGCACCACTCACAAATCCTCCTCCTCTTAAGGCCGTTAGAAGGATGAATAGATTAGCATCCTTAAGAGCTGTGGGCCTCCTAGCTGACAAGAACTGCTCATGCACAATTACTACGGCTCCTGAAGAACAAATAAAGTGCTCTTGGGCCTTCGGTGCCTGCCAGGGCAGATCGCCAAGAGGTTTAATGGACATGTCGGTGCTCCAGCTTCCCAGCCACCCTTCTTCCTACTCTCTGCAACCGTGAGCTTCTGGAATGGCAGCTGCTGACCAGAGAAGGTCACCCTTGGTGTTAGCCTGCGGTGACGGTCTCCTGTTCCACTACTTCCCGAAAAGGAACTTCAGGTTTTTGATGGGCTTGACTGGTCACAAGAGCATTTCAGAAAATCTTGTTGATGGGTGACTCTCCAGGGCTTGTCTGGATAAAGGAGCCATTTGCCTCCATGAGCCCCGAGCTGGTCATACCCAGGTGAGGACTCCTGAGAAGCAGGTTTGGTCCCACTTCCGGATGCCCAGTATTCTTCGTGGATGTCAGTGAAAATACTCACGAAGAAATGGTAAGCTTAAAGATCACAAGAGCCCAGAGCTAAACAGTGGTCTGAGAGCTGTAGGCCAAATCCCTCATTTCACTGATGGGAAAGGGGAAGGGACTTGCTCAAGGGAAAGAGAGCGAACATCCGTTGTGTCTATAGTTTGTGATACACTCTGCTCAGTCCTCTACATCAGCACTCATCCAATTTGCACAACTTTTAAATAAGAAAACGAAGGCTCAGAGAGGCCAACCAACTTGTCAGAGGCCACACAGACTAATGAAGATAAAAGAGCTTTTTTCTGAGTGAAACGTACCTTAGGATAAACTCAACCTGACTTGGGGTGGACCAACACCCTCTTCCTTTTCTCCCTCTTCCTGCAGCACCCTCTAAGAACGTCTGCCCTGCCCTGGAGAAGGTGGTGGTCCCCTCTCCATCCACTCGTGTCTCCCAAGGGAGAGAGGCCCCTCGTCGCGACAGCCCCTTACCTGTTTCGGAGTGGCAGCAAGCAGTCCTTCCCTTCAGCAGGGCACTGGGCTTCTCATGCCGGCAGATGAGAGCCTGGCACCACTCACAGTGTTTTCGGACCTGGCAGCAGCTGTGGACAGAGAACATGGGCTGGGCAGGAGCCTAGGGCAGGCGGGCCCAGCTGGTGCAGCGGTCATGGGAAGAGCCCACTGGGTGGCTCTGGGCTCTGCAGCGACCTTCCCACCAGGGCCTCCAGAGGGCCAGCTGCACATAGCCAGGGGCTGAGCACCCTGCAGGGTGGTGGCTTTTGGGACAGATGCTGGCTGGCAACAAAGGCACCTGTTTGGCCCTCAAAGACCAGCTCTGCAAGCACAGCTCTGCTCCTGGCTCTCGGGGCAATGCAGCAGGTGGGGAAGCCCTCAGAAGGGTGGTCAGTGCTGGGACAAGGCAGCCACTGCGGGCTGGCGGGGCTGTGAGGGTGTGTGTGTGGGAAGCATCCCTCACGTCCTTGCCAGCAGCAAAGCAAGGAACAAGGATGGGCTGAACAGACCCGTGGGAAGAATGAGAGAATGAGTTGCAAATCGCCACAGCTTTGAATCTTTCCGTGGACTACCATTTTCTAGCTGTGGCAAACCCAACCTCTTGGTGAATGCGTGTTACCCGGAGCCCTGGAGCCCCAGGTTTCTGAGTGCTCCTGCCCCACTCTGTGCACAGGAGTGAACAGTGTGCAGAGTTCACATGAAGAGAGAACCAGGGAACCCAAAACAAGGGCAGAAGAAAGCACTGAGGAAGACACTGATGATGCAGAGACACTCAGAGCTCTTTTGCATGGGATATCACAGAGGACTTTGTTTCTCCTCATTCTAACCTTGACCTGTGCCTAATTCGTGCATCTTCACTGGGGATGGGCAGGGTCTCCTCGTAGACATGGGCCCAGAAACAAAAGAGAAAACAAACCTGTTGCTGTGTTGCCCCCTTGGGGCCTGGTGGCATTTCATGATCCCCAGCCCCTCTCTCTGGGCACTATCCTGGGAAGGCCGCCAGGGCCCCCGAACCTTTGAGCAGCAGAGCCAAGAAGGAGCCTGAGAACTTCCTGCCCAACACACTTCTGTCCTGGGTGGCCAGAGCAGTCTGCCTCTGCATGGCGCCCTGCTGAGCTGCAGAGTCCCAGATCTGGAGGGATCTAGAGGACCCGATTCCAGATCCATCCATCACTAGAGGTTGTCTTTTGAAGTCGGCTAGCAGTGGGCTTATCCCAGCCACTTCCTAGCAAGGAGCGTTCCAGGGCAGTGTGACTAAGGCCTCCAAGTACCTCTGGCACAGGATAGGCTGGTCCCAACCAACTCTCCAACTCAGGAGGGCCCCAGGCGCAGGCACCCAGTGGCCTGGCTGGGGTAAGGGCTTAGTGTCTGGCTCAGGGATTCTGGACTGGTCTCTAGCAAGGATGGGCTGGCAAAAGACAGAGGGGAAGTGAGGGGCGCCTGGGTGGCTCAGGGGTTAAAGCCTATGCCTTCAGCTCAGGTCATGATCTCAGGGTCCTGGGATTGAGCCCCACGTCGGACTCTCTATTCAGTGGGGTGCCTGCTTCCTCCTCCTCTCTGCCTGCCTCACTGTCTACTTGTGGTGCCTGTCTGTCAAATAAATAAATAAATAAATAAAAATCTTAAAAAAAAAAAAAAAAAGAAAAAGAGGGGAGGTGAGACTGGCTTCCTCCCTGGGAATGAGAGAGGCCATCCAGGCATCAAAATTAGCTCTTAAATCCCTCTGGAGAAGCTCACAGGGGCACCCTGAGGCTCTGGGACCCTCCTGGCCACAGAAATAGAGGATAGTGGACTTGACAGGTGAGTACATACAGCTTGACGACCACAAGAACTGCCCTCATGCACAGGAGAGTCTGGGCTATGTTACAGCATGAGCTCGGGCTGCTCATCCACCACCTTTTCCAAGACAGGTGGGAGTAGAGCATGTTCGGCTTGAAGAGGAAGGAAAGGCCAGCTCAGTTCAACCTCATCCCTCACCCTTTAATGCTGGCTTGGACCGGTTCCCGTCAACAGCGTGGGGCTCTATGGGACATCAGTTTGTCACCAGAGCCGGAGGTGTGTATGTTGCCTCAACAGTGGCAAACCAATAACCAAACAGGACAGAGACTCCTAATTTTTTGTCCAGACTGCGGACAGCCTCAGAGGGCTCCTGTCTGGCCTCCTTCATTAACACACAGCGGCTTCCTCCAGCCCTCACCAGAATGGCCCATCCCCCACTGTCTCCATCCTTAGTGAATCTACATCAAGCTGACTGGGAGCCTTTAGCTCTTCTGGGAATGCCTTATGCATCACTGACTCTGTATACTTTCTTAGAGGACCTGCTCTGTGAATTAGAGGTCTCTAGACATTTCTAGGGACCACGTCTGCCCAGATGCTGTGACTACAGCACTAGGGAAGTCTCTGTCTGTGGAGCAGTCCAGTTGGGAGATATGGGCAAGCAAATAAGCCCAAGAAAAGGGTCTCCCTTGGGCTAGGGCTCAGGAAGGCTTTCTGGAAGATGCAAGATGAGTTTTGGAAGACGAGAAAGGGCAGAGGAGTGGAGAAGGGGGAAGGGCTGCCATCAGCCTGTCCAAAGAGCAACTGAGACCTCCAACATGGCTCTGGGATTTGCAAAGTGCCTTTGGCAGAGAGGAAACTCCTCTGCCGCTTGCCACAGGAAGCTGGGAGTCACTTCTAGTTTGCTCTGGAATGCCCGCACATGCCCATCATCACTCTGGAGGCTCCAAACCCAACAGCAGGCAGAGAGTAGATGAACCTCTGCCTCCCCGCTGGCTTCCAACAGCGTATAGAGCCCCCACTGGGGACCCTCCCAGGATGGGTGCCCTTGACCGCGGGTGGCCATGACCGAAATTCCTCTCAGCTCTGCTGACACCAGTCAGACACCCCAGCAGTAAACCATGCCCAGGTGGCCGTGTCGTCTGGCCATGGGACTGATGGCTCGGGGAGGAAGTCCGGACTTCAGGGGTGACAAACACTTACTGTATCAGCACACATGCGATGATGAGGACAGCCAGGGCCACGATGGAGACCACCACCAAGGCGGTGATGGCCTGCTTCTTCTGGCTGGCGGCCACCACGGCCAGGAGGTCGGCATGCTCACACCGCGCACCCACATACCCAGAATGGCAGCTGCGGAAGAAAGGAACGTCAGCATGTTCTTCTGACAGTGCTCTGATTCCCCCAACCTTCCTCCCGCTCCCAGGGAAGGCTGGGCCAGAGGGTCCCAAAGCTGTAGGGAGAGTCCCAAGGAGCCCCTCCAGCCTCTGCAACTCAAGGCCAAGGTGTCCGAAAACTCGCTCCTCCTTCCCCGTGTGGGCACCTCTTGGTAGGAGGACAAGGGGCCACTAATCAGCTTGCTGATGTGAGGAAGCACCTCACTGTAATGCACTAGGTCAGATGCTGGGGACAAAGAAGGCAGCACATGTGTTTAGGACACCAAGTTCATTTTGGCAGTTCATAAAAACCCAGGTTATTTTTAAACTAAGTGTATGTATTCAGAATTCGATGATAAGAGAAAGAAAACACACCAAACCAGACACAGGCTGTGGTCTGCTTTTTGATTATCTTCATCAAATTTAATTAGCTCTATGAGCATTTACTGGGGGGAGGGGCGCAGCACACAGTGTTCCTCCTGAGGTAGGGGCCAGTGCCACCTTCTAGTAAATGCAGGACCTGGGAAGCCACCAGTCGGCTTCTCATTTCCAGTGACACTTGGCCTCGTTCCACTGGAGATCGGTAAGGGCACAACAGAGGTCATGCCCTTGAACGTGCCCTGTGGCCTGTGAAGGTCACTGCCTATACCAAGGTGATATTACTGGTATTACTAATATCCAAAATCTCTTTCACTTAACAGCCTCTTCCCTCAGAAGGCTGATGCTGCTCACAGCCCCCTCCTCCCCCCACCATCCTGGGCCGCCACAAGTGGTTCTTATAGGATGTTCCCCAGGACTGGTTCCAGCCATAAGGAAGGGACGGTCATTTTCTGATGCAGGCATTCTCCCCCCTCCAAGCATATGAGTTTGCTCAACAGAAGACACTTTGCTTATGCACAGGTCCTACTGCCCAGATGACTTTGTGATTGCAAAGAAAATGTTTGATCACCACTGTCTTCTCGGAGGGGAAGCTCTCTTCCCACAGGGACTTCCCCAAGAGCAGCCTTGCACCAAACATCACACACTGGATTTAAAGTTCTTGCTTTTCCCCCCAAAAGTCACGGCAATGATTAGATAAACTTTTTTTTTTTTTTAAGGAGTCTACCTTTTGATGAAATAGCCAGTCTGTCACCTTCACATTTAGATTAAAAGGCCTTTGAAGAACAAGGGGAAAGGAAAGAGGATTAAGGGCCCCTGTTGCCTGCTCCTGTGTCAGGGGCATTACCTTTGTGGTTGCCCTAAGCCTGTGCTCCTGGGCTGCCAGACCCCAGATGCCAGAGGGATAACTTGGAACCACAAGATAAGCACAGTGTATTTTTCTGGAGCATAGGTTTCACTCAATGTTAACAAAAATCTAATCATTTTAGGGGCGCCTGAGTGGTTCAGAGGGTTGAAGCTTCTGCCTTCAGCTCAGGTCATGATTCTGGGGTCCTGGGATTGAGCCCTGCACTGGGCTCTCTGCTCAGCAGGGAGCCTGCTTCCTCCTCCTCCTCTCTCTGCCTGCCTCTCTGCTTGTGATCTCTGTCTGTCAAATAAATAAATAAATAAAATCTTAAAAAAAAAATTAATCATTTTAATGTGAAAAGAACAGGTACAGTATTGTTTAAGATTTAGGACACACAGGGGCGCCTGGGTGGCTCAGTTGGTTAAGCAACTGCCTTCGGTTCAGGTCACGGTCCTGGAGACCCCGGATCGAGTCCCACATCAGGCTCCCAGCTCCACGGGGAGTCTGCTTCTCCCTCTGACCTTCTCGCCTCTCATGCTCTCTCTCACTGTCTCTCTCTCAAATAAATAAATAAAATCTTAAAAAAAAAAAAAAAAAGATTTAGGACACACAGGAGATGCTGCAAAAATTGTTGCTTCGGGTTTCACCTGGGATTCCAGAGCACACAGGCTTGTCTTCAGCCCTGTTTAGTGGGAGGCTTTCACTGGGGCTCTTTATCCCACAGCCCCCTTGTTATATGCTTTACTTAAAGGTATTTTTTAGTTTGAATTCAGGCCCTTGCTTTTCTGTTAAGGGTTACTGTACATTTGACATACGTTCTGCCTTTTAATCCTTGCCCAGAAAAAAACCAAGTCATTGACCTGTGCTGCCCTGCTAGGGAAAGGAGAAATTCACACTCAGGTCTGCTCAGCCCAGAGTCTGGGTTCTTGCATAGCCCAGTGTCCGGGCTGCTTCCTCCCTGGGCAGTGCGGTGAGGGTCTGTGTGCTTGTTTGTGAAAGGTCTAGGCTATAGAAGGTAAGCACTCACATTTCTGAAGTGTTCCTACCCTGACCTGCAGGCCCTGGGAGAGGAGGGTTCTAACATCTCCCCAGGCACTTGGTTCTGTGAATCTTATGGACTTAACCCATCAACACGGGGGACTCCAAGAAATTCTATTTAAACAAAAGTGTGGCATCCAAGCTCTAATTACAGCACATACCATTTATTGCCAAACTCCTATATGAATTGATCTCTTTTAATTCCAACAATCACAGGCACATGTGAGCTCAGGGTGGCTGTTTACCTTCTTTACAGATGAGGAAATGGGGGCCTGGGGGCTTCTCAGGGTTTAAAAACTAACAATCTCAACCAGGAAGGCTGGTTACTATCTGCATTACTAGGGTAATGCAGATCGGTGTGGAAGACACTCTGGGGTAGTGATTTCATGACAAGCCCACAAACCTCGGTGCCAGAAGAAAGACGGATTGTTCACTGCCCTGTAAAGAGGTATCCTTGCTGTAGGCGTGGCAAGTCGCCACGGTTTCCTCCAAACAGTGCCATCTTAACTCAGTGAGAAAGAAAACCCTCTGGGCTGGGTCACTACCTTCTGCTGACTTTCCATATGCTTCCTTTCAGAGGAACATTCCCCGTTTGTGTGCTGGGCACTTTACAACCAGTGTGGCCTCAATACTGGCAGGGGTCCTAGCCCGGTGGGAAAGTCTTCATGTCAACAAGAATGTCTCTGTCGCCCAGTGTCACAGCTGTAAAAACTCACATCTCAGTCTCCCTGAATTAGGGAGCCCAACGTGCTCATGAACAAAAACTTGCCCAGCGAGGCACACGGTTGCTGCCTAACAGGCGAGACTCCAGGTCATGGCCTTGGAGAGCACTGAGAAGAGTGGATCTTTGCCCCAAGCAGCCCAGGTGCAGCTAGGAGGCAGAATCACCCATGATCCAGATCCTTGGGCCTTACCCAAGATCAAAATCTCTCGGCAAACAGGTGTTTTGAAAAAAGCCAAAAGGAATTCTGATGAAGCCAGAGTTGAGAGCCACCATGAAGGTTTCCCTAGGGACATCCACTTTGGCTGTCCACTAGAATTGCCTGGGGAGCTTGAAAAAATCCTGAGGTCCATCCAGACCATACTCGAGACCAACTACGTTACTATCCATGGGAGTAAGGCCTGTTATGAGTGTTTCTAAAGCTCCCAGATGATTCCACTGGGCAGCCAAAGTCGAGAGCCACAATTTAGAGTTTGGGGCCTAGGGGTGGAGGCAGGCCCCTTCTTCTCCCCCATCATCTGTAACAGTGGGGAGGATTCCCAGTTGCTTTTTTATAAGGTGGGGAAAAGAAAAAATTTGGTGACATAACTTTTCTTGAAACAAACAAATAAGCAAACACTTCCCAAGCTTCTACTGATATTAGACTTCATTATGCCGATTATATTAGGCACAAGTCACATAAGGAGGGGAAGAGTCACCTCGCCTGGGTGCAAATGAATCAGGCCTGACTCAGCTGCTGTTCTCTCTTTCACCTCAGCTAGGCCCTGGTTCCCACCTGACTGCATAGTGGAATCGCCCAGGAAGATATGGAAAATGCCAGGGCCCACCCCCAGAGATGCTCATCCAGTTGGTCTGGGCCCCCAGGTGATTCTAATGTGCATCCAGGCCTGAGAACCACTGAGGTAGAACCATGGTTTAAGAACCAACAATTTGAAACCTGCATTCTCCTTCTCCTTCCTTTGCTCCCTCCCCCTCCCTCTGGGCATTTCCTCAGGCCGGTGGCTATAAAATGGTTCCCCACCTATCAGGCGGGGGTGGGGGGTGGTGGGGTTGGGGGGTGGTGGGGGGTGGTGGGGGTGGGAGGGTAGCGGAGTAGAGGGAGTGGGAGATGCCACACCCCTGTTTCAGAAAGGAATCTGAACAAAATCCGAGTTGTTTTATCACAAGGGGGAATGGAAAATGGGTTAAGACTGAACATGTTCTTATATCGTTTGACCAACTTCATCTGTCTGTCTGTAGTGGGTTTTACCAAACACGAAGGTCCTGGAATGCTGTTTTGTCTTCAGGGTTCTGAAATGAGGCTCTGGAATCCCATTCAGGCCATTTCTCCCAAAGAAGAACCAAAAAGAAAGAAGCGTACAAGGAAGAAAGAGCGTAGCACAGAAGGCAAAAGGAGGCCCGCTGAGCGGCCACATGAGCCGTCATGGCTGGAGATGAAGGCCGTGTGCTCCAGCCAGGTGGATCCCCGAGGCTTTTCCATTTTTGTCACTCAGTCAAGATTGCTCTGGGGCTTTTCATAGGAGCAAACTGTGGCTGTAGGCCACTCTGTACAGGAAGAATGAAATGACCCACAATGTGCCTTTCTCTCCCCTCTGCCGAGGGCTTATGGACCCTCCAGTCCCACAGACTTGTTCTGGTTTTTCCCTTAAGTCCCTGTTTCACCTGTTCACAGGGCCCTTTTCCAATTTTCAAGAAATATGATCATGCATATAGGGCTATGCTCTTAAATGTCCTTTCTTAAAAAACTTCTCTAACTGGAAAAAGAATGTTTCTAAGCAAATTGGAAAGTATATAAATTATAATAAAGCAGAAAGGAAAAAAAAAGTGCACACAGTTGCCAACTCTACCTCCCCAAATGGCAAACAGACATGTTTCTCTTTAAACTATTTCTATCTAGTTTTTAACATATATATAACACACACACATATATATATGTTGTGTGTGTGTGTGTGTGTGTGTATATATATATATATATATATATATATATATATACACTTTTTTTTTTTTTTTTTACAATTTTGCATCAATATTTCATTTCACATCTCCTCCCCATGTTACTACGTCATTAGAAAACTGCCAGGTATGGGGCGCCTGGGTGGCTCAGTCATTGGGTGTCTGCCTTTGGCTCAGGTCATGATCTCAGGGTCCTGGGATCAAGCCCCGTGTCGGGCTCTCTGCTTGGTGGATAGCCTGCTTCCTCCTCTCTCTCTGCCTGCCTCTCTGCCTACTTGTGATCTCCATCTGTTAAATAAATAAATAAAATCTTAAAAAATAAATGACAGTAAAACTTCACAGAGTTGTTATGAGAATTGAGTTAATATCTTGTGAAGTGTCTGACTCAAGTGCTGTGTAAGTGTTAAAAATGTAAATAAAAGTATGGGAGCAGTTTTAAGGCTCTCGAGAGACGTTGTCTTTATAAACAATGATGTATTCTCTGGCAGGCGGCTAGTCCTCTTTTAGCCAAGTCTTTTGGCACAGGTCCCAAGACACGGTTTTCAGTATGAGGGCCGAGGACTGAATTGATTAAGGACCCAGGACCATAGTTTTAGAAATATATTTACATGAATCTGTCTGCCATGGAGAAATTCCACAGGGCTGTGGTGGGAGTGGGGAAACTGAGTCCAAGGACACCTATACTGGGCTTACCCACTGTTGGCCTCTTTAGAAGTGGATTCACCAAGCCCTATAACCTCTTCACTTCCAGGGCTGGGGAGGAGGGGTCTGGATGGGGTACAGGCTTCCACTCTGCAGCTCTGATCTTGGAGTCTCATGGACAGCCATGGGTTTGGAGGTCTTCCCGACTTCCACTGCTCCTTTTGGCAGGACCTTACAACATCCTCCGGCCATGGCAATGGTCACAGTGTCTGGTAACTGAGCCCTCCTGCTCTGGGGAACTGGGCTTGAATGTTCTCTGCTGCTGTCTAATAGAACTGTTACGATGATGGAAATAGTCTATATCTGCGCTGTCCCATATTGTAGCCACCAGCCACTTGGAGCGGCCGAGTATTTGAACGGTGGCAGGTGAGGCCTGGAAACTAAATTTTAATGAAGTGAATTAATTAAAATAGCCCTGTGTGTCCAGTGGCTCTCATCTTGGACAGCAACAGCTTTGCAAGCTTATGGTCACTGGGTCCTCATAATGATCCTGTGAAATATTAATATCCCCATTTATGGGACTAAGCCACTTGTATGAGAGACTCGGGTCTGGCCTCCAAATCCATTCACTGCTGTGTTATCCTGCCTGGGGGTAGGACATTCAGTGTCTGCTTCCTATGTGGGGAGAGAGGGAATGAGATTATGTATGTTCTCCAGATTTATGCATGGAAGAATGTCATAGCTGCTGCTGCTGCTGCTTTTTTTTTTTTTTAAAGTAAGCTCTAGGGACACCTGGGTGGCTCAGTTAAGCATCTGCCTTCAGCTCAGATCATGATCCCAGGGTCCTGGGATCGAGTCCCACATCGGGCTCCTTGCTCAGCGGGGAGCCTGCTTCTCCCTCTGTCTGCCATGTCTCCTACTTGTGCTCTCTGACAAACAAACAAAAAAAATCTTTTATTTTATTTATTATTTTAAAAGTTTTTTTGTGTGTGTTTTTAATTTTTATTTATTTATTTTTTTAGAGAGAGATCACAAATAGGCAGAGAGGCAGGCAGAGAGAGAGGAGGAAGCAGGCTCCCTGCTGAGCAGAGAGCCTGATACGGGGCTCAATTCCAGGACCCTGAGATCATGACCTGGGCTGAAGACAGAGGCTTAACCCACTGAGCCACTCAGGCGCCCCACAAAAAAAAAATCTTTTAAAAAAAATAAAGTGGGGACGCCTGGGTGGCTCAGTTGGTTGGACAACTGCCCTCTGCTCAGGTCATGATCCTGGAGTCCCGGGATCAAGTCCCACATCGGGCTCCCAGCTCCACGGGGAGTCTGCTTCTCTCTCTGACCTTCTCTTCGCTCATGTTCTCTCTCACTGTCTCTCTCTCAAGTAAATAAATAAAATCTTAAAAAAAAAAAAATAAAGTGAGCTCTATGCCCAATGTGGGGTTTGAACTCATGACCCCAAGGTCTAGAGTTACATGCTCTACCAACTGGGTCAGCCTGGTGCCCCAAGGTCATAATTTAACCCCTACACACCATCATCTGCCAGCTGTTGGGATGACAGAAGATCATCCAGAAAATGGTTCGAGCCCCAAACTGCTCCCTGTCTTAAGCTCTTGGGGTACATCCTCAGTCACATCGTGGCCTGCTGGTAGACTGATGACAGTCTCTTCTCTTCAGATGTCTGACTCTGTTCAGATCCCACTAGAATGTACTATGGCCAGGGCCATGTGAAGTGTTTTCCTTGGCTCAGCAATTTGTTTTCACACTTCGCTGTGGGAAAGTCAAGTCAGGGAGTTTAGTCACTGAAGAGCATTTTGAACAGGTGAGAAACTTCAAACTGGTTGCCACTGGCTGGGGACACTGGAACTCTTAAAAACTGTCACCTAGATGTCTTCCTTCAACTGTTTTCCTTTGTTTGAAGGCTTCTACCGGCAGCAGACCAGGAGCACGCTGAATCTGCCTCAGGGGAAAATGGCGTGCAAGTCCTAACCTTGCCTTTCTATGGCTTTAATGTCTCTGGAAATCCTTTTCCTATTTGTTTCCTGAGTTAGTTGGGCGCTAGCGGGGATTTATTAAAGGAAGACATAAAATACCAGCCAGGGTTCAACTGAAATGTAAGTGTTTGATGATTTTATTCACTACCTTTGGCTACTTCTGACTAGTTATTTGTTTTAACTTTTTTTCTCTATCTCATATTTTAGTGTGAGATGTCATTTAGGTTCTCTGGAAACCTAAAGACTATTGTTCTTATAAAAAACAAAGCTTACACGAGACAGTGTTTTAGAAAGAGCTCCTTCTTTTTAGACTCTCAGTTTGGGTTGCTGTGGGTTTTCTTTATAAGGCCATGACATATATGGCCTTCCCTCAAGGTATGTTGGTTTTATTGACCAGAATGTGTGTGTCAGCAAACCCAAACCTGGGGCAGTTCATACGAGTGGGAACAGAATGTTCTGCTTTCTCTGCACAGATCACAGTTTCTGGTCTAGTGGGGAATTAATTAATTATGCCATTCTTCTAGGTACTGGAATTACAAAGGGTATAGGGCGTGGTCCTGTCCTCACCGAGCTTAAGAGCTCACACGGCAGGAGTGAGCAAAGTGGGCTGCCATGATTGAGGCGAGCGGAAGCAACAACAGGACAGTCAGGGGCTGACATCTGCTTTGGCATTGGGGAGCAGTGGGGAGAGGCGGGGGGTGAGGACCAGAGAGGGCAAGCCCTGTTTGGCGGATGGTGGGGCTGGCACACCTGTATTCCAGCCAAATGGCACACTTGGGAATTCAGGCCTGACCTGATGCTACCATCTTTCTGTTTATTCCATCGGGCTGGACATTCACATGGAGAGTGAAACACGGCTTCTAAAATGCTGACAACAAATTAAAACTACCAAAGAACAACGCAGATCATCATCCACTGTCCCGTAAAACACATCTGTGGGCTGAATATAACCCACTGGGCTGCCAAGATCTGGTGGGGAAACTGAGGTAAAGAGGTGGTAATTGCTTGCATGGCTATGTATCCCCACCAATGGTCAGCTTCTCCAAACCACAAGGATGGCCCAGATGTTTCTGGGAGATCCCGCAGTCGGCCCACAGAAAGGACTTTAAGAGTCTGTGGTTGGAGCAAAGAGCTTGGGAATGACCTCGATGTTTCTCTTTACATGGGGAAGATGCCAACAGCTTTCTTGCAAACGAAAGAGCTTAGTGACTTGAGATGTTAAAAAGCAATATTCAACTAAGTAAATTTTAAGATCAAATTGGTTTTATTCATTGATTTATGAATCAGACTGTATCCCATCTAGTCAGTGGAAAGGAGTTCCAAGGAGCAGTACAAGGTGGGAGACTTATGTAAGCAGAAGGGGGCAGAGACAGGGAAAGAGTAAATGACCTCATCTTTCTTTGGGGTACAGAAGGGGGTCTATCAATCACTAGAGCTGACCAGGGAAATTCCAGATGGATGGACTAAGCATGTTTCTGGGGCCGGCTGAAACTGCAATTGGGTCAGGTACTATGTTTTGGTTTGGGCTTAGCACAAGTGACTCCATTTTGGATCTGTTGTTTCTTTTTTAGCAGAGATGAACTTTTTAGACCAAGACAGAATGCCCTCTGGGGCAGTAGCTGAGCACACAAGTCTGGGAGTTTGAGTCAATCAGACTGAATCCTAAACTCTGCCATTTACTAGCTCTGGGACTCGGCAAATTGCTTCTGTGAGCTGACTCAGTTTTCTCATTTATGCAACAAGAACAAGAATTCCCACTGGTGAAGGGAGTTGTGAGGACTCAATGAGTTACTATATATGGAGAGAGTGCTGGGAGCCAGGCCTGGCACCCAGCTATAGCTTTTATCGAAAGCTTATTATTAATAGTGATATTTATAATGTGAATTAGGGGAGAGACAGTCAGTCATCCTGATTTTCCAAAAGCAATGGTGTGTAAGTTTGATGGACGATTAGCTCCCCGGGCCAAGAGCGGGGCTTGGGATCCCCAGTGAAGAGAACAAGAAAGCACCAGCACCTCTGCTCTCCCTCTCCCCTAGGCCCGCCCCTGCCCCATTGGCTTTCAGAAGGCTTCCGCCTTTACAGGATAGGGAGGGCTCAAGTTCTGTAGACTTGACCTGGGGGCCTCATGCAGTCCTCCTACAAGGAAGAAGGGAGACAGCCTACTTCACCAGGTGAGGCTTGCGCCCAGGAGGGAAGAGGAAAGCCCCCCTCCCCCCGCCCGGCCTTTTCTGCACAGACTCTCCAGAGCCTCAGTAGCTCTCGGGCTAATGCATCTGACACCCTTAGCATCACAGTTAAGCACTTAGCTTCAGGAGCTCGACCGTGGACATCTGACCATAAGCTCTGCCCTGCGATCTGGGCACGAGCTCTCTGTGCCTAACTCGTGGGGTTGTGGGGAGGATTACCTGAGTTAGCACACAGATCATGCCTGGGACAGTGTCCAGCGTGAAGCGAACAAAATTCAATAAGTGCTGGCTTTTGTTAACATTTTAGTATCACTTACTGGTATTATTAAGTTGGACTGTAAGGCATTGCTACCTTTCCACCAGTCATGACCTATAGAAATGACAACTTCATACAGATGGGAGGTTTCAGTTGGGGGTGGAGGGCGGATTTTGTTTCCCCGCCCCCCCCCCCCCAGGGGACATTTGGCGATCTGGAGACATTCTGATGGTCACCACTGTGAGATGTTCGTTCTCCTGGCACCTGGTGGGTGGAGGCCAGGGTTGCCGCTAACATCCTCCTGCCCAGCAAAGGACTACCCAGCCCTGAATGTCAATAGCACCAAAGTTGTGTATGGGGCCCTTTAAGAGTATTCAATTATGCACAGATTCCTTTTCTTAAAACTTCCCTTCCCCAAATGAACGTGCCTCTCACTGCCTAGAGAATAAAGGCTCACTTCCAATAAGCTCTGGCCTCCAATTTGTCTCCAATCTTATCTCCTCCTGCTGTAGATATAACAGGTAGCCCATAATAGCAGGCCCCCCAATGCTCCAGGCCCGGAATAACCTCTCTGTTCTCCCCACTAGGCATACCTTAACATCTGCTCTGGGGAGCTTTCCTCAAGTGCCTTTCTTTCCCAGGATGGCTGACCATGGCACTCCCCAGTGGATCTTAGGTAATGTGACTCCTGGGTCCCATTCCTGGAGATGATGATTCAGTGGGGTGGGGTGGGGCTCAGCTCTACATTAAGCAGCAGCCCCAGGGGGCTTGTGCTCGGCCTGGCATGGAAACCACCACGCGCTGGCGCACATCTTGATTTCCAAGCCGTTTTTTGTTCTTTACAGTTTATGTACACTAACTGTTTGCATGCACTTCCAGCTTATTTTATTAGCTGTGCTGTAAAGATGCTGGAGGGCAGAGACCTCTTCCTGGAGACGCTGCCTACTCAGAGGGATCCAACCCAACACCTTGCCCTCTAGGAATTCTAATGAGTGAATTAAACTTGGATCCAGAACTTTACAGACTTTGCAATAACCCAGGAGAGACCCGAGGTACTTGTGAAAAATGTGGACCCTCAAGCTCCAACCCTCAGGGGTTCTGCCTCAGTGGCTTTGGGCTGGGGCCCTGGAACCTGGATTTTTCACCAGCTGGGTATGAAGCAGGTGTCCCTCAGCCTGCTGCTCTGATCCTCCACGTCCAGCTTCCGGGGTATCAGGCATGTCTCGTGGAGGTAAATGTTCTTGTAATTGATTGCTGGGGGTGCCCCCAGCCCAGAATCTCAGGACACCAGGGAGCACTTACACGCATGCTGGCTTGTCTTCCTGCACCAAAAACCTGCAGGTTCCATGGAAGCAGAACTGACTGTGGGAATCTGGGCAGTCATTAAAGTGGGACACCACAGCGGCAGCCACAGGCGGGTCTGCGGGAGAGAGAGAAGACATTTGGCTCAGACCCATGGCTTATAGCAAGACACATATGCAGTTCCTCACCGACTGAGGAGCAGGGGTGCCCTGCTGGTTGGGATTTCTGGTCCCTCCCTGCCTGTCGTCCTCAGCATGCCCTCTCTTTCTAATGGCTGGTCCAGGACCGGAGACACCTGCATCACGGGCTTCCCAGCAGGGCTGTGTTAGGTACTTACCTTGGTCGGAAACAAAACCATCTCTCTCAAAGATTCAGTGTAATTCAGAGATACTGGGGCGATGTTAGCTACCAGAGCATTTAAAGCCTATTCTCCATGTGACCTCATTTTACTTTTGCAAAGTGATAGTGATCATTCTTTTAAGAGAGCCTTCACAAAACTCTGTTTTAAAGCCAAGAAACCAGAAGGTGGTTAGAGAGGAGTACTAATGACCATTAAATTGACACTGAGGAACAACAGCTCATGACACAGAGAGATGCTCATGATGCGATATTGTCAGTGAAACTGGTACATTTCCCATTTGTTCTGTATCATATAATTCTACTGAAATAAACAAAAATTCAGATACAAAGTCGTCTGGGAAAGCCATACCTAAAAAACGGTAGCAAGAGGCTCTCTGGGGCAGGGGATGAGGAGTGATCTTAACATGAAGGGGACTTAAAGCCCAGAAGCCCATCCGGGAGCAGCACACGGTGCCGGGAAAGCCGGGAGCGGGCGGGAAGGGCAGCAGGGAAAGAGACGGGTCCTGCTCACAGCCCTGGTTCCCACCACTCACAAGAGCCTGGGGGTGTCACCAAACCTCTCTGGATTTTTATTCCTTGGCTTTCACACAGGAATAAAAACAGCCATTAGGAGCACCGTATGGAATGACACATGAACAGACCTGACAGGCCACAGGGCATCACTTTGAATTTATTGTAAGGGACTTCAATAGCCTTGTTTCGTCCAAATAACACTTGAGACCCTGTAGGCAGTTATTTCAAGATGGCATGACAGATGTAGTACCCATGCTTTTTCAAAAGGTTCTCTGATGCTTGTGTTTTGGGGAGTGGATCTTTCCCACTTACATATTTTTTTTTTGGAAAAAATGTTCTTAGAGCTCTTGCTCTTTGAGAAATCCCTGTCCAGTGGCAGCCTACGGGACATGCGGTCCAACAGCCTCAGTGGGGAACAGTGGGCCTGCGAGTCCCAGGCCTGGGTGGTTGAGGAATGGGCTTGTTTGCTTGCTGACCATGGACACTGGGGCATTGGGGCAGGACAGGTCTGCTGCAGTTCACCTAACTGGCTTCTCTGGCTTCATTACCTTGTTGAGGAGAAAATACAGAGAGATGACGGGCTGGGGACTAGTGGATCTCATTTGATTTAGACCTGAAAAAGGCTTTTGGTAAACTCCACAAAAGGCCACTTACACGACTTCCTCCAAGTGGCTTGTGAGAGTCCCGGGTCAGGGTTCAGAGTTGGGCTCCTCAAATGTCTGTGGGCCAGCAACTTCACACCCCTGGAGCTCATCAGAAAGCCAAGTGCACAGGCCCTGCCCTTGGACCTACCGCATTAGGATCATTGGGATGGCGCCCAAGAATCTGTGTGGTAAGATTTTCAGGTGATTTTTTTTTTTTTTTAATTTTAGAAAGAAGTCAGGTTTATTGAGATAGAATTGATGTGGCGTACCTGGGGTGTCCAGGTGATTCTGATGTGCACTGATGTGGAGACCCAGGCTTGCAGTATACACAAGACACATTGTTTAGAGAAAAAAGACCTCTTAGAAAAAAGCCAAACAACAGGGGTCTTCAAAGGACCCTTTTTGGAGCTGGCCCTCTGCCAGGTCTTCAAAACCCAAGTGACCCCAAGGCCTGCAATCTGCTGACATTCTCTGTGGTCTAGTGTCAGGTCACCAGATACACCTTGGAAGAAAACTCGCAGGATCTGTTCTTTGGGAACACCACTCTCCAAGGTGGATCGGTAAGGTGTAGACTCCATGCCATGTTCTCAGTTAGTCTGTATTTATGGCTATTTTGCCTCGTCTCACAAGTGACTCAAAGAGTCTTTATAAAAATTGGTCTCATCAAAAGGGGATACAAGTGGGAAAGTCAAGTGAGAGAGCCAGAGGCAGAGAAGGAGAACGGAGCGGGGAGACAGGAAGAGAGGGAGACTGAGATAGGCAGTGGGAAAGGGAAGGGGAGAGCAGGGAAAGAAGAATAAGGAGGGGGAAAGAGCAAAGAGGTTGGGTGTCCAGCTCATATATGAAGACACACAAGGGACAGTCAGACTGTGTGCTGAAGCTGAGCGGCGAATGGAACCCTACGCCTCCCAGTGCTGCCTACGCAAGGATGCGCGTGGCTCGTTAGATGGAAGTGCGCTCGTTCCGCACACACGGGGCAGTCTCAGCGTGGCCCAGGTCTATGGCCACAGAGCAACTCTTCTTCTGGGGCTGCTTCTGAAGAGCACCTCACGTGTTACAGTGGACAATATCCTCCTCGATTTCCTGGTGACGAAGCCGAGGCATCCGCCAGTGTAAACCCTGTGTGTCACCCAGCTCGCTAGGAAGCCAGCAAGCCCAGGCCACGAGGAAGGTCCCTGCCATGGTCATGGTGACAGCAGCTCACGCACGTCCGAGACCAGGATGAGCATGGGTACCTGAGGTAGAACTCGGGCTCCATAATCCCCATTGCCTGATGCAACCCCAGGCACCGAGGTGCCCAGGGAGCTCGATGCCAGTCGACTGTCATAAGCACGAAAACCCTGTTTATTTTTAAAACCTTGTTCCTGACCACAAAAGTGATCCTTCCCTGTAGAAACCTTTTGTAAATATCAGTGTAAGATTAAACAAAAGCACCGTGGAGTATAAAAAATAAAAGTACCCCGCAAAGAGACTTCTCTCCATACTGCACATGTGCAGTCATGTGAACGTACTACTTCCTCTGTTACTTGCATTCTCCTCCCCCCACCCCCAATATAATCACAAACATCTTAAAAGCAAGTATTTCACTTAAGAATCGATGCAGGGTGACACCCTGATCCCTGACCCCAGGAAGCTCCAGGTGTGCAGTGTGCAGGTCAGGTCCTGTTTCCAGCGGCACACTTGGCAGCTTTGGGGGACGTGATCTGCCCTTGAGAAATGGAGGGGAAGGAGGGAACTAGACCGTTGTCCCAGGAGGGAGCCACCCCGTGGCCCTGTGCTTACCCTGTGCCACCTCAGGGCAAGCCGGCCACAGACTGAGGGGAGGCCATGGGCATGCTGGCCCCTGGAGCTGCTCTGCTGGCCTCACAGGCTTGGGTGCCCAGAAGCCCCGTGCCAAGTGGGAAGCAGGCCACAGGTGTGGGGCAGTGACTGTTCTGGTTCTAGGACTTTTAAAGATGTGTGCCTCAGACCCCACCAGAATCAGCACAAAAAACTCTAGCACTTCAGTCAGCATGGTCAGCCCAGACAGGTAAGAAGCTTTTGCAAAGTTCTGGAAGAAGGGGAGTCTGGGAAAGGTCAGGAGGGGGAGAGGAGGGATTCCCACCTCCTGTATGTCTGCTGTGTCCCTGTGCTGTTCGAGTATCATCTCTGAGGCGGGCAGGCCAGGCAGTCACGCCACGTGGAGGATTTGCTCAGTAACTTAAATCAAAATGAGCTTTACAAGACAACCCCCGAATTCCCAGCACTGTCCCAGAGGACAAGTCTCTCCTTTTCCCTTCCTCCTTATCTCTCTCTCTTCCTATTCTTTGTCTACCTTCCTCTACTCTCTCGTTCTCTCCCCCTCACAATTTGTCTGTCTTTTCTTGAAAACTCAAGAAAATATCAAGCAGAGGAAGGAAAGGCCTAGCTACTTAGAATGCGAAAAATCCTCTCATGTAGGAAAAGGCGGCAGTGAAGGTCAACAGGTAACTCCAAGGAGGGCCCCGCAGAAGTCTAGGCAGAGGGGACAGACAGCTGGCTACCCTCCCCAGGGCCCTGGACCCTGAACTCCTCTCCTTCAGGCCCCGACCCAAGTCTGATTAGTCTTCAGGGCTGATTGGAAAACCAAATGCTCCCATTTTCGGAACAGACCTCATACCAAGCCCATCCATAGCTGGAATTTCAAAGCCGCCCAGTTTCTGTTGCTCTGAAATTTACAAGAGGCCTCTCCGACGCTGTTAAGCAAACGGACATCTTGCAGACACCACGGTCTCCGGGGAAGCTGTGAAAGCTTTGCCCAGAGACCACAGACCCACTAACAGGGCCCGGAGCCCAGCTCCACTTGTGGGAAAAGGGTCTGGGATTGTAATCACGGGACATGAAAACTGGGGATTCAATCACAGGAGGCCTCTCTCCAGCTCAGGAGGGCCAGGGAGGCAGCCATCTGGACAGTTCCCTGAGGAGCAGCATTCACACCACCAAGGGCCATCGCCCCTTTGCAGAGCGGCCCTAATTGGACTTTCTGGGCGGGTCAGGGCAGCCGGCCGCAGCAGCGGCCCCTCGCTCTCTTCTCCAGATGTCAGAAGTTGCGGACACGTTTGCCCGTTGCAAAGCTTACATCATTTACAGCCATTTCATCACTTCCTCAAATATCATGGCTAACTTTGTGACAATTTAATAATGACGCCTGGCTTTTTAGCCGGAACTTTCAGCCAAGGTTTCTGACCTGGGACTAAATAGTTTCTCTTCAGACACTACAATGGCAAAACCAACTAATGCTTCTGGAATGTCTAGGAGAAAAAGCAGTAGATGACTTTAATGAAGACGGGAGTGAGCTAGCAGCCCCTGGTGAAGCCGGGGGAGGGCACGCAGGGAGACCCACACTCTGATGCTCCCTGGGGCCGGGGGCCTCCATCCAGCTCCAGTGTCAGGCTCAGTTCTGGGATGGAGATGGCTTGGTGCGGGCCACCCTCAGGCCCATCTAACAGGGTTGGCAGTCCAAGCACATGTGAGGCAATGTGGGAACTGACGGAGTTAGCCTGCGCGGGAAGGAAAGGCCGGTTCAAAGGCCGGCATGCAGGGGGAAGAAATGGTAAGCCAGGGCTTTGAGAAGTCAGGGGTGTGGGACACAGATGCATCTCCACATACGGAGGGGTGAGCAGAGACTCTGGCCCTAGCGGGTTTGAGGAGTGAGAGTAAGAACTCGTAGAAGATTTGTAAGTGATCCTGAGGACAAAGCACTGTCCGTATTGATGGGGGGGGGGGTGGACACTGGTGACCTCTACCACAGAGAGGAATGGTCCATGAAGATAGATTAATGAGCGTGGGCATTTCCTAAGGTTGTGTGAGTGGGCCAAACAGGGGGGTGGGCAACTTTGAAACGAGCAGAGGAAATCAGCAGAGCATGGAAAAGTAATCCCTGCCACATTTCCAGGAGGAGGAGAACACACCTTACTCCCTGGGGCTCCTGACCAGGGAGGGGATAGTTTGGCTCTTCTGGAGATGGGTGTGTAGAGATCAGTGTTCTCACCCAACTCGTTCACTAGTAAAACCAAGAACAACAAAAACTTGAAAAATAACAAAGCAATGTGGAAAGAGTTTGGCTTCCGCGTACCAACACTTGAGAGAGAAGGGACATTTCTTGTAGGTAGGCAATGAAGGGAAAAAGTCACTTTCACTAGTGCTGGGGTTCCTCCCTCCTCCTGAGGAGGGGTGTGTGTGTGGGGGGGAGGGGAAGACAGGGCCATTTTTGTGACTATCATCCCACCCCCAAGATTCTCAGCTTCCTGAGAGGAACTCCTATATGTAAAATATACATATTTTTCCTATAACACAAGCCCCGAACACAGATTTACTAATTCTTCAGCAAGCTTTTCTAACACTGTCTCGTTTTGACCCCATTGGGCCTCCTTAAACTGGCTTTTAGACCCTACCCACCCCTCCAACTCCACTGAAGGACATGGGTACCGCATCATCTCATTAAATGTCCAGCCACTCTGTGGGGTAAGCATTAGTCGTCCCTGTTTAGTTCAGGTAACCCTGCCAATGGACATACAGTTAGCAAGTCTTAGAAAATACTAGAATTATAAAATTTTCTCCCTTCTTTCTGATTTTAAGAGACTGCAGAGCTGTAGAAAACGAGGATACTATTCAAGTCCAGGAAGAACGCTGGGAAGGCGCACGATCTGAGTCGACAAATCACAGGGCAGCAAGGAAGAATGCTTCACTTGTTAGGCTGCTTCCAGTAATCAGGAAGGGGCACTTTTAGGAGAAACAAGAGGAAGCACCACTTTATTTCAGGGAGAACAGGGAAACGCCACATATGGAACTTATTATTTCCACAAGGGAGCAGTGGCTGAGAAGCAGGGATGCAGAAGAGATTTCTATACGTCCACAGATGGCATGGACGGTTAACTGAGGAGCAGCTGGAAGCGGGCTGGGGGCTGACTCACCGGATGGCACTGAGTCCTTCACAAGATACACTCCCACCAGAGCCCCAGCCTCTCGGCTGTGTGGTGCCCAGGCCCCCAAAGACCAGGGGCTTCTGGCTCAGAGCCGAGTTAAAATGGACTCTTGAATTGTTTTCGTAGCTTTAAACAAGATGGTGTGTGTGTGTATGTGGTGGGGGGTCGAATCCCTAAAGGAACATTTAAGCTAATTCAATTCCCTCTGATCATGGCTCTCTTCGGGTAAAACCCAAGGGGAACATCAGGTGTGATGGAACTTCCGAATTCACAAAAAGGTGTGAATAAAGAAGCCGGACAACGTATTTTCCACTTTCCCACAAAGATGCTGGGTTTTAAGAACACAATGTGTGTGTGTGTGTGTGTGTGTGTGTGTGCGCGCGCGCGCGCGCGTGTGTGATGGGAAAATAGATACACGTTCAGAGCAAAAATCATGGTGGTATGTGACCCCAGTGGGGTTTATCCTGTTTGTGCTTAATCTGAAGGCCTCACCTTTCCCTAGTCCAACAGGGAGAAGAGAATAGATAACATGAACACAAAAGTACTTTGCTAGGTTCATATCCCACCTAAAGGACCTGGGCTTAGAGCTTTTAACCCAGTGTGGATTTTCTGAGGTTAGACTAGGATGATGCTCATGGTGGTGATGACTTATTAATACCAGCCACTATTAATGAATTGTCTACTAACGGCAAGTAGTATTGCCCAGCACTGTATCCCAGAGAGTTCCATTTAATCCTCACAAAAATGCTGGGCTGTCAGTGATTGCTACCCCAATCTTATCGATGAGGAAAATGAAGCCGAGGGGTTCGAGGCTTGTTCAGGACTGCTAGGTTAGGGAATGGCGGAGGGAATGGCAGAACTCAGGGTTGGCTCTCTCTAAAGCTCTTGCTCTTTCTAATGCACACCACATTGTCACTTCAGAGGGGGTGTGTGTGTGTGTGTGTGTGCATGTGTGTGTAAGAGAGAGAGAAAGAGAGAGACTATGAGTAAGGTGAGGGTTAAGAAATCCTTAAGAGACCTTCTGCAGTTAAGACAACTCTTCCATTTGAAGAATAAACAAATCAGGAATTACCATGAAACATGCAATCCTCGGGACCATTTTAGAAGTAAAAGAGCTAAGAGTCCCAAGGCAAATTGGTTTTAATTAGCAAAGAGGCTTCAGGAATCTAAAATACAATCTCAGTGTAGTCATGTGAATTACAGGCTAAAACCAGCATCTGCATCCTCCTCTAGCAATGTCCAGCACACGTATTTCAACTTGGCCACTGACTTGCATTCAGCTCCACAAGTAACACTACCTCCTCCCCGAAAGGGCATGAGGAAGGAAGAGGCATGTGTGATGCCCAAGGGGTCCCCACACTGCATTCTAGACCCATTATGGGTTAAAAAAATATGGGACTAGAAGGGGATACATCGGACCCAGAAGATTCTCTCTCCCACTGAGCTCCTCTTCTGCCTTCTGCCTTACGACCCCGTTTCTCCAGCCCCCAGCTTGGTCCTTCTCTCCCTACCTTGGCCTTAGTAATTAAAAAAAAAAAAAAAACCAATTAAGAAAATTGCAGGTCCTGGTTTTGCTTTGAAGACTAAAAACCAAACCTCCCCTCTCTCTTATTATTTAATAATTTGATTTCAAAGAGACAGATCATTTCTTTCTTTCTTTCTTTTTTTTTTTTTTTTGTATCTTCAAACCAGAAAGCCCCTTATTCTAATTACATCCTCTTGGGTGTCAACCAGCATTTGAAACTTCATTTCAAATTTCCATTTACAAAGTAAACAGGGGTATCTATGTTTGGCTCTCATCAACCGGCTTTGAAACAAAACGTGAACAGCTCTGGTGAGTCCTGCTGGATGGGGAATTCTGTTTTGGCTTTGTTGAAGGAACAGCCCCGTTGGAGCCCAGGGCTACCTGGCTTTACAGTCTGTGTGTGTGTCTCTGTTCTCCTCTTTATTAATATCAAAATTGTTAGGTAAAGTGGTTGGCAAGAAACCCTCAATCCACCCTTAGGAAAAAAATGCTTCCTCTTGTTGAGTCTTTGAACCGTAATCCCTTCAAACCTTCAAACCTTCCACACTGAGTACATGTAAGCACTACTGGGATGACTGTTTTTCTATAACATTCTATTCCCTCAGAACCTTTGATAGATGTCTTTTTCATTTACAGTCTACAGATGTAGTCTACAGATACATCTGTACATCTACAGATGTAGATGAAGGATACTCTTCATTTCAAGTGAGGAAATTGAGGCATCCAGAGGTAAAGGCAAAGCTCAACAGCCTTAAAAACACAGATGTGAATTTGTGGCTGGGAATTTGTCCCATGACAAAAATGTGACTCTTCTTTATTTTCTCTGGGTGTTATAGCAATGACTTGTGATTTCTCTTAGATAAAAGCCCTTCAAGATTATATTCCAAGGCGAAGACACCTAGATTTTAAGAGAGGGGTGGGATTTATGGCAATCATTTTTTTCTTTTATAATTTTCCAAATTTTATGAAATAAACATTTGAGTTTGAAAATAAACATTTAAAATCAAAGCCCTATGGGGCATCTGGGTGGCATAGTCAGTTAAGTGTCTGCCTTCAGCTCAGGTCATGATCCCAGAGCCTGGAAGGGAACCCTGCATTGGGCTCCTTACTCAGTGGGGAGCCTGCTTCTCTGCCTGCTGCTCCCCTGCTTGTGCTCTCTCATTCTCTGTCAAATGAAATCTTAAAAAGAAATGAAAACCCTACCCCCAACACTATAAAGGTAATTAAAATATAAACAACTTGTATTTTTTTATTGTTTTGCTCTCAGGTTTTTTTTTTTTTTTTAAAGATTTTGTTTATTTGAGAGAGAGTGAGTGAGTGAGAGGGAGTACGCACAAGCAGGGGAGGAGTAGTGGGAGGAGGGAGAAGCAGATTTACCACTGAGCAGGGAGCCTGAGGTGGGGCTTGATCCCAGGACTTCAGGATCATGACCTGAGCCAAAGGCAGATGCCCAACCGACCGAGCCCCCCAGATGCCCCCAGGAATGTTGTTCTATAGGAGAATGGCCTTAAGGAACCTAGATTTGAATCCGCGTAAGATAAATCATGTTACTGTCTCATGTTTTATCATTAAAAGGGGATAATGTGGAAGGAGACACAAAACATTTAGAAAATATGGAGGATACTTAGATGCAGGATGTCTAGTAAAGGTTGAGTTCAGGCTTGGCCTCTAGGCAAAGAAACCTTAAATGCCCCTACCATAACAAAAAACCCCCGAAAGAACATGGCCTACGTGATTCCACTACATTTCCAACCTATATACTTCTTCTATCTTTGTTGTTGTTGTTTTTCACTTGAAAGGCCAATGGCAGTGAAACCATTCTATGAAGGAGGCAGGGAATGGAAGAAAGAAAAATATACGGAGCAGAGACTCCCATGAGTTTTCCCAAAACCATGTTCCTTTCCCTGCTGGGCAGAGACTGCATTTCCCAGGCTCTCTTGTAGGCAGGTATGACCGTGTGACCAGATGGTGGCCAAACTTTGTGAGCAGAAGGGATGTGTGCTCCTCCCAGGTTTGGTCCATAAAAACCTCTGAGATCTCTCTTTTTCTTTCCCTAGCTCATGGTGAAATGGAGAGAGTTCTTCCTAGGGCATGGAGGAGGGAGGAACCACAAGATGGAAGTAGCCTGGGCCCTTGACTAACCGCATGGAAAGAAGTCTGGAAGGCTGGGAACACCTGCCCAGACTTTGACGTAAGGAGGAAAGAAACAGCACTCAGGACTCATCTGTTATAGCAGGAGCAGTAGTACTCTCACGCACAGCCTGAAGCTTGCATAGGGTCTGGGAGGGTTGCTGATGCGGGAGAAATCCTTGTAATAAATCATATCCTTTCTCCTTTCCTCCTATTGCTCCCTTCTGGGAACCTCATTCAAATATCAACATGTCTTAGACTCAGAATCTGAAGTCAGTTTGGCCCTGCTTGGAAGCCTCCACTTGGCCTTACTTGCTCCTCAGCTGAATGTATGTCCTGTCCATTCTCCAGCCTAGAGGGGTTGGGATGATGCTCGCAAACCTCCACAGGTGATAATGGTCTTTTGGGGACTAGGAGTGACCCATTCTGGCTCGGGATGTTTAGGAGATCAGCATTTTTAACTGAATAAAGCATGGATGGAGCAAAGGTTGCATCTTAAGTCAAAGTCTGAGACCACCACAAAGTAGAAGGCAGAGATGCCATAGTCAACATCAGGGAGGACCCAGCTGTTTGGACTGAAATGACACAGCTGATGTCAATTTCCTGGGATATCAAAGTGCTTTAGATGAAAATCACCATGGCAGGCTAGCACCATAAGTACTACAACCTCAGTCTTTGTCAGACAGAAGGTGAATGTCCTCCACTTTCTCCAAATTGCCATATCATGCAAAATCTTAAATCAATACAACTGGAAAAAAATACATGACCACCTGACCCAGAATATCTTGATAAAATCTCATCATCACTGGGGGCTTTTTATCCACCCTTTAGTGTTACTGGTATTGTGTTCTATGTAAAACAACTTTTTAAAAAAAAAAAATTATTTGTTAGAGAGAGAGAGAGCACGAGAGCACAGGCAGACAGAATGGTAGACAGAGGGAGAAGCCTGCTCGCTGCCGAGCAAAAAGCCCAATGTGGGACTTGATCCCAGGACGCTGGGATCATGACCTGAGCCAAAGACAGCTGCTTAACCAACTGAGCCACCCAGGCGTCTCTGAAACAACTCTTATAACAACCCCGCCAAGAGTTTTTATAGGTTATTTAAGAAGTAATACAAGTTCATTGTAGACATTTTAGAAAACACAAAAATCCTCAGAAAATTACTTGCGGTCTTATCATCGAGGAATAACCACTACTTTTATGTAACATTTTACAAGTGATTATTTCTAGTAATTTTCCTTGTTTTGTCCTTTGCATATGGGACTATGTTTCTTTGACTTCTTTTCTCTTGTAGTGATTTAGAATAGATGTATTCCCTTCTCAATCTACTGATGGTGGTCTTTACATTTAAAAAAAATTTAACTTATTTACTCTAATAATTATTAATTTAAGGGAGAAATCTGATGTTTCATTACCTAAGACATTCAGTGTACTTTTCTTACCTCCTTCCTCTTGTCCCCAGTTACCAATTATTATAACTTGATTTTATATTCCTATATATATTTATTTAAAGATTTATTTATTTATTTGACAGACAGAACACAAGTAGGCAGAGAGGCATGGAAAAGAGAGAGGGGGAAGCAGGTTCCCTGCTGAGCAGAAAGCCCCATGCGGGGCTTGATCCCAGGACCCTGGGATCATGACCTGAGCCAAAGGCAGAAGCTTTAACCCACTGAGCCACCCAGGCGCTCCTTTATATCCCTATATTATTTTTATATGTAACTTCTACTTTAATAGTTAATTTTGCGTTTGGTATAACTATCTTGACAAGTTACTTGGATGCACACTATCACTTGTTTTTCTGTCTTCCCCACTTTGGGGCTTTTTATCTTGATATAGATGTTTATCTAGCCAGAGAGGATCTTCAAACACTTTTTTTTCCTAGAAAGGGTGGCCACTGAGGGTTGTGTCCACATAATGAAATACGATGGGTCTAAGAATCTTTTTCTGTGTTCTCATCAGGCTTGCGGCTTTGCAAATGAATGGCAACTTGAGTCACAAACTGTAGACTTCATAAGTCTCTTACCATTTCATTGTTTTAGTAATGAAAATTGTTAAATTACATTGAACGTTAATAGTTTTGACATTAAGAACAAATCTTTTTTTGGCTCAAGAAAGTTCTCTTTAATTATTCCTTTGATGCTTATGTCAACCCTAGTTTGCTTTCTTTTCTTCTTTTGGAATTGTTATTCTCTATATTAGATCCTCTAGTTCTATTTCATGGATTTCTTTTTTTTTTTATGTTATTTTTGTTTTTTGTTCTTCTGAGTTCTGGAAGATATTTACCAGGTCATTAAAAAAAAAATGTCATTGATTTTACTGTAATATCCAGCCATTACTCATTGGTCCACTGTGAATATTCGAAATTGGTGTCATATTTTTTGTCCCTGCAGTTATTCCTTTTTTAATACTTACTTAACTAATAACCTGAATATATTTTAGACTTCTATACCAACCATTCTTAGCTTTTCATACACAGTATAATTTGCCTAAGTAAGGGGAACACTTTTATTGACGTATAATTGATGCTATATTAGTTTCAGGTGTACAACATAATGATTTGACATATATTTACTGCAAAATGATCACAATAAGTCTAGCTAACATTCACCACAATAGCTATAATTTTGTTTTGGGATGAGAACTTCTAAGATCTATTCTCTTAGCTACTTTCAAATATGAAATACTGTATTAATTATAGCTGCCATGCTGTATATTACATCCCTGTGACTTATTTTATAACTGGAAGTTTATACCTTTTGATCCCCTTCATCCATTTTGCAATGACCATGCACAGAGGTGCATACAGATGTTTCTCACTTACAGCCCTCTGGTCTGGTTTCATAGATGCAATGCCAACTTTAGTCTTAGAGACATAAATTAGAGATTACCCGACATCTTCTCCCATCTTTTAGGAGTACAGAAGTCACTGGAACTCAAGAAGGTTTTTCTCATATAATGAATCTTCTCATGGGGCTGGTAGTTTCTTTCACTGTCATCTCTACAGACACAAATCTACATTGTTGAGTATGATGAGGAGTTAAGGTTGGTTGCATCAAAGACTATGTGGTCCTCATCAATGTTTTAGGTCCAAATAAAGGTGGAAAAAGGGAAGTTGAAATGTATTGACTTCAAAGTTCTGAGGGGTCTGTTGGGGAAAAGCAGGATACTGAGCAAGCCCAACAGGGGCTTTCATCTTTGGGCAAGGAGGATTCTTAGTGTTTTCTTCCCTTGTTTGCCAGGCATCCAAGCCAGACCAGAAACGAGAGCTGACTGAGCTCATCACGCAGTGCACCCCTGACTGGTGTCCTTTCTTCAGGCATCAGGAAGATCCAGGCTGACCTCCCCCAACCCCACAGCCACACAGCCTGCCCTTATCCCCAGGCCCTGGCCTTCCAAGGTGGGGCTGTTGTGTGATTTTGCTCTTGACAGCCCCCTCACCTCCTGGAAGAGTGGGTGTTGCATTTGGGCAGAATGGGGCCCATCTGTACATCCGGTGACAGAAGTTCTTCAGAGCTTCTAGTACTGATAGTTTCATGTTCCAGTGATCACTCACTTCAATATAACAGTACCTCTCTACCCTTATCAAAAAAGTTCGAAAGTTTCTTAAAAAGTTTCTCCTGGAGGCTATTTAAAAAATGAGCACATTGTCTGTTCTCCCTATGGGAATCCCCAGCAAAGTGGTGGCAAGAACCGTCGCATGCTCAAAGAGTCGACTGGTTTCTCCTGCTGGATGCCCGAGCCTTACCTGGCCAGTATCCCTCAGAGCAGCATCCCCATCCTTCTCTTCAAGGTCTGCCAGATTCTCAGTGAGAAAAACTCTGTGCCAATGTTCCTGCCCCTTCTGTAATCGAACGTCTTGGCCTCATAAAAAGTTGGGAATTCCTGGTTTAAACCCCACAGGCTAAGTATAAACCAACCATGTTTGCACTTTGTTTTTTTTTTTTTTTTTTAATTTCTTTTCAGCGTAACAGTATTCATTGTTTTTGCACCACACCCAGTGCTCCATGCAATACGTGCCCTCCTTAATACCCACCACCAGGCTCCCCCAACCTCCCACCCCCCGCCCCTTCAAAACCCTCAGATTGTTTTTCAGAGTCCATAGTCTCTTATGGTTCACCTCCCCTTCCAATTTCCCTCAACTCCCTTTGTTCTTAAAAGAAGAAATGCTTGATGATTCCAGAAACACCAAGGTCAGTTTCTCAATAGTTTCTTCAAGCCATACTGGTTGGGGAACAAAGACCTTATATTTCAACAAAACGTTTCTTTTCCATCGAAAGTAAAAGAATACGAGTAAGCCCTAAAGATATCTCTGACTGTTGGTTTGAATTCTGTCCTTGGGAGCCATAGTGAGTAAGTATCCTTCCTCTGAACAACAGGCCTTTCATTTGTCAGCATTTAGCCATCAAATCTGAGTCTTTGTGGCGCTTAAACTCCCTGTGATGGCCAGCCTCCCAGATGGCTGCTGGGATCCCCAACTCCTGGTATCCGTGGCTTTGTGATGTCCCCTCCCACACTGTCTCGGGGTGTGTGACTTCAGAGGTTAGGTCACAAAAGGTACTGGAACTTCTTCGTCGCACATGCTCACTCTGGCTCGCCTTCTCTCTCCTGGCTCACTCTGGGGGAAGCTGGTTGCCAGTCATTAGGACGCTCAAAGAAGGTCCCTGTGGCAAGAAAATGAGGCCTCCTGCCAAAAGTTACGCGGATGAGCTATTATCTGGCTTTTAGTCAAGCTTCCAGATGACAGCGAAGCCCCAGTGTTAGGAAAGACCCTGAATCAGAACCTCCAGCTAAGCTGCTTCTGAATTCCTGATTCTCAGAACCTGTATGTGATACAGGTTTATTGATACAGGCTGTTAAATTTTGGAGTAATTTGTTATACAGCAATAAATAAATGTACACTCTATGTTCCTACAACTTCTCTTCAGGCGAAAAACATCTGTAAACATTTTACCTCAGAATGGATTCTGACTTTTAGTACCCATCTTAAAATAGTCCACTACAGAGTAATCATGACAATAATAACACCAATAACAAAAACATTTACCAGATGCTTTAGGGGCTGGCCTCCGTGCTAAGAGTTTTACATGGACCATTTAGATTCATTGTTAGAAGAACTCTGTGGCTTCATAGTCCTATTATTCTACCCATTTTACAGGTGGGGAATACAGGTATAGAGAAGTGTAAGGCCTTGTCCAAAGGCATGGAGCTCCAAGACGCTGAGAGGAAATCTAAAAACAGGCAGAGTGACCCCAGAGCCCCTGCTCTACAGCTCTGGGCTATGGGGAACAGAGTACAGTAGGAATACCATATCCCATGACCTTCCTTCTATACTAACATAACTTAATTCTCCATCAATTTTGCCAGCAGCCCTGGAATGCTATCAGGTTATATAAACTTGTGGTCAACTAAGGCCCCTAGCTTTTTTTCCACAAAATCTGCTGTCAAACTTGACCTCCTACCCCTCCTAATTAAATAACTCTTTTTTACCCCTAATTAAATCATTCTTAACCTAATAGTGCTAAATGTGTCACTGTTCAAGTTCACGTGGCTGACTGGCTTTGATCCAACATTCTAGCAAAATACGCTTTCCTCCTTTGTTTTTTATTCTATCATACAACACCAGCTAAACTTGTGGGCTACCTGTCATTTCTAAATGTGATAAATTTGCCTTACAGGTATTTTTTTTTTTTGATTTGTTCTTTAAATTCTCACCAGGAGTGGGAGATGAATCCTGCTGGCTCACCCAAGACATCCCAGATCATTATGAGTACATCAGGGAACATTTTCTGGGGCTGTTCTGGCTCAAAACTTCTTACTCTTCCTAAAAGCTCCAGGGTGAACCCAGGGATCATATACCTGGGGATCCACTCATTTAAGGAGGTCCCTGTCATTGTTCCACCTTGCCGACAAGCCACCCTCCTGACTCCCACCTCTCCCTTCTGTCCTACTGAATACTTTCATCTTGTCATGTGCCTTGCTGAAATCAGATTGTATTTTCTTGACAGCATGACCTTGGCAGCAGCATTTCTTTTTTCAGTCCTATGATGCTTGAAAAGAAAGTTGGTTAGGCTGCTCTGTTTTTTGGTGGGTTCATTCAGGAGCCCAAGTATTCATTCTCTGTCTGCTGGAATAATTTGGTCTAGAGTTTTCTTCCAGGACTCATCAAGTTTTATCATTCATAGTTGCAAGACTATTCAGGTGTTTTCACTTAATGTCAGACACCTATTTGCCTTTTTCTAAGTTCTGAGCAGTTTTCACAGTTGCTACCGTCTCTTAAAAATCACCATCAGGGCTGGTATGATCTTTGCTACAACTTTCCTCAGTATACTGAGGTGTAATTCATCTGTACCTTTGAAAATTAATTCATTTATAGCATTAGGTGGTCTTTTACCAAGATCCTTGCTCATTCTTTTTTTCCTCTTTACTTTCATCTTCTCTAGTTTAAAGATCCTTCTCCTTGACAGAAAAGACGAAAATAAATAATAGTTAGGAGTAGTCTTTTCCTGGTTTTGCACTAACCTTATGCTACCTGTCCCAAAGAACAGACTTATTCCTCCCTTTTTCGCCTGTCAGTACCCAAAGAGAACTTTAAAATACCCTTATTAGTGTGTGGCCAACAGCCGGGCGTGCAATCCTCAGGTTCTTTTTCCCTTCAGTTCTCCTGACATTCTCATAAACACCTGCCAGCACCCACAGTAACACCTGCCACCCAGGAAGCACCAACATCCTCGTTCACTCAACAAAGTGTCATTCAGTCCAGTTCTTTGTCATACCTCTTGGGACATGTCTTTCTTTTGATCTTCTCTGCACAGCTTATTAAGTGGTGCACCAGAGGACTACATCAGAGAACCCCAGATGCACGTGGGTCTTTAAATGTGGACTCCTTGTCTTTCTCATGCACCCTCTGACTATAAACTTGGAGCCATTACAAACCTTCCAAACTCTCCAGGCCATATTCCTTTTTAGAATCCTAAACATGGGGTTGCATCTGGCTTTTCTCTGTAGTTTTGTAGACTCTGCTATCCTGAAGTTGAACTATGCCCAGGGTTTCCTTCTTTCGTGGTTACAAACTTTAACATGACATGGACATCAACCTGCTATCCTTTCTAGCCAAGATGCCTTCAAATTCAAAGAAGCAGGTGTCCCTATTGTCTTCTCTGTATTTTGAGTAACACCACAACCAAGAGGCATGTAAAGAATTTTTCAGGTGTTCGATTTGTGGCACACTGAAATTTCCAGAAATGTACCAATCTGCAGTTTGTTGTCAAACCACATTCTCTCCTTATGACTATTTTGGAATCAGCATCCAGCCAGTATTAATTACTTGGATAAATCATCCACAGAATTGATGCATGATGATATTACTTTTGATGTTCCCTCCTTTTAATCTTGATGGATTAATCTTGACTCAAACATACATGTCTCTGTTGAGTGTGTGCCCAACACTTTGGGGCTGCCTGACAAACATTTTCCTACTTCCTAATGGCACAGATTTTCTTTGGGGGAATTATCTCTTCCATCATGGTTTTACACAGGTTTAAGACTGCAATCGGATGCCCTATCCTCCCTTATGTAGTTTCTCTCTAGAATTTGAATCTTGAGGAGACAAAGAGATAACGCAAGTGGAGTTCATGCATGTAGCTGTGGTGTGCTGAGCCCCACCTTTGTTTGGAGACAGGTTCTGTAGTTCCCAGATCCTGGCCCTCCGGAACCACCTTGGTTTTGTGCATTTTTAATTATGATTCTCCAGCTCTATTCCTGATTTTTGTGAGTTTCCAACAGCCTTCCAACAAGGTTGTTTTTTTTCAAGTTAGAACTGATTGTGGCAACTGAAGAACCCCAGCTGGTATGCTCCAGAACCAGGTACAGTCTTCCAAATGATTGATTCCACTGTTCCTTTCCACCAAGTCTCTGACCCACAGGATCTTGGAATCACCTACTCAACTCACTGGAGTCATCCACTGATTTTCATTTTCAAAAAACATTTCCCCAACAAACTCACAAGACATAGGGGGATTAAAATTTCAAGTTTAATCTATCAGCTGCCTCCAAAGTGAGCTTGAAGTCTACCAGTTTCCAGAAATCTTAAGTATTGTTTATAGTAGTGCTGTGTTCTACATCATTACTGTTCTTTTTTAACTCAGGATCTGATAAACATAACTTCATGGCCTCCTTTAATGTCTTGTGAAATTTAAAAGTAGATTCCATATTGTGTCTGAAAATTGACAATCAATTCAAAGGGCTGAGTGTTACTTAATTTTCAAACTACACCAGCTACCCTCTCCATAGCATCTGGTTTTATAGTTTTGGGTCTTTCTCTCTCCTCCAATTTTTCTGTTTAGGGACATACAGATCAGATGGGATGGCTCTTTGACCAAACATGTATTTTTTCCCCATCTTTACGTGCTATAGTTCATCTCCTCATAGTACCTTTATAGGCTATGGTCATAGTTCCATACAATGTTTATATCAGCAGCAGGACCACTTTGGTGGCTATGTTGGCCTTTCCACATCATGTGTCAGATGGTCAAGAAAAACCAGATACCTGCTAATTAGCTTCATCAGGGCCAACACCACACCCTTTAATAGGAAATCACAATTCCCAACCATACTGTTTCCTCGTGGAATTGAGGACTCTTTGGATCTTCTACTCTCCCATGTCTCGAGGTGATGGTATTTGAAAGGCAGAAGCTCACAGAGCAAGTCTCTTAATTCATGCATCCTAAATTTATTTTTCCTAGCCTGCCGAGTCAGTAGGCCATTGCTTTCTACTGCCCACTGAAGTGGATCTTTTCTGCATGTGCCCACCTGTGAGATATTTCATCAAAACGGGCAAAGTCTATATTTTGCCTCCAGACAACATAGCAAAAATGCCCTCTGTAGACCTGGATGGTAAAACAATGAGCATACACATCTACTCCACACCAATCCTTATGGGAAGGACCCAGGGAACAGGGCAAGATATGTCACCTCCTTTGATCTTTGTTTGGGTACCTCCCTCTAGGGTGCATTCCTCCTGTATCAGACCCCAATCACAAGCACCTCAGTGGTCTCTCAAAAACATCTGTAAATCCCACCTAGATCCTTTTTTTTTTTTTTTTTAAAGATTTTACTTATTTGACAGAGAGAGAGACACAGTGAGAGAGGGAACACAAGCAGGGGGAGTGGGAGAGGGAGAAGCAAGTTGCCCGATGTGGGGCTCGATCCCAGGACCCTGGGATCATGACCTGGGCCAAAGGCAGATAGATGCTTCATGACTGAGCCACCCAGGAACCCCTCACACCTAGATTCTTATTGCAGCTCCTTTCCCCTCCTTGTTTTAGTACTTTTGAAATTGACAAAGCCACGTGTGTTCACGGTAGAAAACTCGAGACAGCTCGAGACAAAGCACAAAGAAAGATAAAACCTAAGTCAGCTGTAAGCCCATTTCACATAGATAATCACTATTAGTACTTTGAAGGATAACCTTTGTCTTTTCTTTATTCTGTGTTCTCACTCTGTCCCCAAGAGGGAATAAAATGGTGCTACCATTAACATTTCCCTAACTCAGGAAAGTATTCTGGTGCCCACCACCAAGTAACCTTCAATGGCTGAAGTTTTCCACTGATCCATTTTCTTCAGCCAGTCTCTTCTCACTGGATGCTGTGATAGCTTTGCAATGTCTCAGTTTTGTAGATAATGCAGAACTGAATATCCTTCTACATAGATATTTGTTCATGTACATCTGTGATGGTTTTCTTGGGTACAGAATTGGCGTGACAGAGGAATATTTATTTCTAAGACTTCTCAGAATGTCAAGCTGCATTCCAGGACATTTGTAACAATTTATATTCCCCTTAGGGGGAGATGAATAGTTCTTCACACCCTTCCCAACACTAGATACGATCCTCCATTTCCCTCTTGACCGAGGTCATGCAGGTAGATGGGAGTCTCATATTGAATTTTCTTGATTACCTATGATGCCTATTGTTTTTTCATATGATTATTGGCATTTGTATTTCTACTCTAGTTAATTAGTTGTTTATACCTTTTGCTCATTTTCCCACTAATACATCCTTTCCTACTTATTTGTAAGAGGTCTTTAAAATAATAAGTACTTAGTGTCCTTAGATACTGCAAATAACTTGGGGTTGTGTCTTCATTTTATTTATGCAGAAGTCACCTTGCATTATGACTAGAGGCCCTCCCTTAAGATTACAAAGATATTTATCTACTCTTCTACTATTTTATTGTTTACATTTATTCTAAACCATCTATAATTTTAGTGTATAGTGTATACTTTATTATTTTCTGAATATCCAACTAATTTTCCCAATACCACTTATACATTTCCTTACTTCCCTACTGATCTGAAATGTTATCGTAATCATACACCAAGTACTCCTTTTGTGGTCTATTTGGTTCCAGTGAGATTCTGGCTATTTCTGCATGGGGACCAAACTGTTTTCTTTATTGTGACGTTGTAACATGGTTGACTAGCTGGTGATACAAATTTGTCATTCTTCTCTGCCCCAGCCCTCATTTTTTAAAAACAGATAATCCCGGGTTTACTTTTTTCCTGATGAAATTTGGATCATTTATTTTATTTTTTTTTAAAGATTTTTTATTTATTTATTTGAGAGAGAGACAGTGAGAGAGAGCATGAGCGAGGAGAAGGTCAGAGGGAGAAGCAGACTCCCCATGGAGCTGGGAGCCCGATGTGGGACTTGATCCCGGGACTCCGGAATCATGACCGGAGCCGAAGGCAGTCGTCCAACCAACTGAGCCACCCAGGCGTCCCGAAATTTGGATCATTTAAAAGGCCCCTCTCCCATAGCCAAATCTTTTGGAGATGGACATTTTAAATGGGCTTAGAGAGGACTGGTTCATACAAACAGGCAGATTTCTTAATCACAAATGCTAGGCTTGTCCGTCTACTCAAATCTCCTTTGTGCATCCTGCGGGAAGGTTCCATGGAGCTCCAGCACACAATCACCATGGCTGGATTTATTTTTTTTTCTATGTAATACCCTCAGCTTAGCGCTAAGTGTCCCTGAAAGGATCTGCAAAGGCCCCCAGCCACCCTGCCTACTGCCATCGTCGTGTGCCCTGGCTGCTGCAAGATGGACAATGCACAACACTCCACGTCGGCAGCCTGAGCCCTGGGGGTGGCTAGGACACCCACTCTGAGGGACTCTGGCCCAACTGTTCCCTTCCCTAAGTCTCAGTTTCCTCCTCTGTGAAATGGATTTCCCTATATAGGCAAGTTAAAGTTATGTGTTAAAGTTATGATTCCACCAAAAGTGAGATGGTGGATGGGAGAACCTTTGGAAGAGGATGGAGTCTCTTAGAAATTAAAACAGGATGGCTGTTATTAGTGGTATGCTTAGAGGCACGCCAAGAATAGAGGGGTATTTGTTTGCAGCTAGTTTAATCTGAGAAAGCTTGTTGGAGGAGGTGAGCTTAGATGGGGGAGCTTGTGAGGTACAGCAGATACAGGAAGCAGGAAGCCGGAGCCCTGATGCAGAGCGTAAGTGCACAGGTCCGGGACGAAGGCAGTAGGAGTTGCGGGGGGGTGTGTAGGGGGTAGGGTGAGGCAGATTAGATCAAACACATGGGAGAGAGGGACCACAGCAGACTCCTGACCAGAGAGGAACAATGGAGGGGGACAGAGTTCAAGCCAGTGTTCGTCAGTCTGTTTCTCTGAGCTCAGTCTTGGGAGGCAGCTCCACAGTATCTGCCCACTCCCCACAGAAAGTGCCCAGTGCAGAAAGTGCAGCCCAGTTCTGACATTTCCTTGGTCCAAAGATGGTCACAGAATCCAGGTATATTAACTTAGGGGTCTTGGCATTGAATCTGACCTTTGCAGGAGTTGAGAGAGCCTGGGGGAACAGAGCAAGATGGGCTTTCCTGGCCCAGGAGACAGGATGGGGCACGGAGACCTGTCGTGGATCACCTGGACTGGGAGCCTCAGGCAGGAGCAGCCCCTTTATCCCACCCCCAGACCCATGCGTGCAGAGCTGGCCCGGAGTGGCCGGGCTGTCAGCCCTCGGGGCACAAGCGCCACGGTGCTCTGTACTGCCTGCCTCCCTTGGCAGGTGAGCGCCTTCTCCCACCAGCTGTGGGACAGGTGGGTGTTGGAATGCTGCTCCCAGGCACCCTGGCCTCGCTCAACCTGGCGTTTCACACACCCATTCCTTAACCTCATTCTCTGCCATTTCATTCCTCTTCCCACGCTGTGTTTACTAAAATCTCAGCTCCCCACGAGACGAAGCCCAGGACCAGGGCTCCCTGGGCTGCCCGGGGAATGTTCCCACAACTGGGCGAGCCGCCAGAGCAGAGAACATAGGTTGCCACCCTGGAGACTGCAGGACCCGGCCACCCAGTTCAGGGTGAGGGACCCCACTCATCATCTCGAGGATGGCTGATGTCCTCAAGCACAAGAAAAGCATCAGGCCATGTCTGAGGAAGAGGGGCTTCTCCTTTGGGGTTTGTAAATAACCAAAAAGGGCCGGAGGGGGTGGGGGACTTGCAGAAAAAGGAAGAGAAAGAACTTGGGTGGCTTTGCTGTTTGTTTACAAAGCAGGAGCCAGCAGTCAAGGAACAAGTGAGAACCCTCGCAGCCTTTTATAATCACTGTGTCTAGCTGCAAGTTCTACAGTGCAGGACCTTGCTGCTCAGTGTGGCCCACGCACCAGCAGTGTTGGCCCTGCCCGAGGAACTTGTTAGAAATGCAGAATCTCAGGCCCCACCCCAGAACTGCTGAATCAGAATCTGCATTTTAACCAGACCGCCCCCCCACTCCCCCTTTCTCAATCTTGGCTACACATAGGAACCACCTTGGAAAAGTACCCATGTTTAGATCCACCCCCAGAGATTACAATTTAATTATTCTGGGGTACAGCTGAGACAATGGAATTTTTACAAGACTCCCCGGGTGACTCGAATATGCAGCAAAATTTGAGAACCCCTGGTCTAGTACACATATAAACAGATTCAAAGAAAAAAAATTAAGAAATTCCTTCTTGGACTATGAGATGGAAATCCACAGGAAGCTTTGCAAACAACTAAGGAAATTCATTGAGAAAAAACTGAACACGTCACCACTGATTTGAGGTGTCTCTACCACACAGCACGGATAAATGTCTTTAAGAAGAGAAGAAGTAAAACAAGATTGAATCATACTCCAGTGAATTTGAAAGATAGCACTTCCTCTCTCTTATCTTCTTCCCATCTTGTGACTAAGAAAAAAAACCAACACAACACCAGCAACTCCTCATATGACACATTCAGACTATGGCAAGGGGGAATATTTCTGGGCTTTACTCTTCCTGGAATGATGTGATTTCTGCATTGCACATTTCGGGTCTGATAATGCGCTTTGCTTTAGGGTTACATAAGTACAGTGGAAGTTCTTGTGTTCCTCGCAGAATACAGACTTTCCTTTTACTCACCTACTCCTTTAATGTAGTTGGACATCAATCTTTCTAGCCTCAAAAGGAGGTTTTATTTCACTGCCAGGGGACAGAACTTCCAAAAAACACAAATGTCTTTCAGCATCATGTTGAGTAAATAATCAAGGGGGTATGAATCGGTCTCTCTCTGACTTCCTGCCTTATTTTGCTTTACACTCATAGGTGAGCTATGAAAAGACATCTGCCCTAACGTTCCAGCCACGAGGCAGGATGTCGGCCCCGAAGCCAAGCGGAGGCTTCCGGGGCTCCCTGCATGTCGCACGATGATCTGGTGACGGAGCAGGCCCACGGGACCACGTGCAGGCGCGTCCTCGTACCGGTGAGCGCCTTCCTTTCAACTGACTTGTTTGTTAAAGTCCCTCGAGAAAATATCAAGGGACTCTTGGCTCGGGTCTCCTCAGTCATGTCAGGTTTTACGCGTGACCCGACTATATGCAGTGGGGCCTGGATTCGGGAAAAACGGTCAGTATTTAGTACTCCCAGCCCAGGAGCACTGCAGAGTTCATAGGCCCATCCACCCACCCACCCAGCTTTCCCTGAACTCCTACAGGAGGCGCTGTTCGCTCCCATGGCCCCGCCACAAACTCAGGAGGTTCTCTGAGAGCGGGGCTGAGGGCCAGGACCTGGGCTGCGGCACGGCGCTTCTCGTGGGCTGTTGGGCTCCCAGGGGTGTGGTGTCAGGAATGGCGTTGGAACGGAGTCGCCCGGGACAGCCCCACGTTGAGGGAGGCGAGGGTGAGGTGTCAGGAGGTAGGCCAGGCCCAGGGCCTTTCAGTTCCATAGGCTGCAGGGGACAGCAAGCCTGCAGACTCAAACCAAACCTTCCAGCTTGGCATGATCCAGAAGTCACACCATTGGGCATGGGCAGAGGAGCTCCGCTCTGCCCCAGGGCCCTCCCCCAAAGCCCACCTAGGCTCCCACGCATCTCCCTGGATTCTGAACTGGTCTATGTGAACATGTGGCTTTTAAGACATTAATTCTCTTTATCTCCATGAAAATTCAGGAGGAACACAAGTGTATGCTGTGAAAAGTCTCCCTGTCACCCTGTCCCCTGCCAGCCAGGCCTTTCTGGAAATAGCAGCGTAACAGGGTCTTGTGCACAACACTGTGGGCATCGCCTGCCTTCTCGCGAGGGCTCTGCTCTGATGAGTGAATCTCTCTCTCTGCTGTCCTCTGACCCCCTATGGGAAGTCTCTCATACAGCTTCCCTGCCATGTGGCGAATACCATGACTCTGTCGGGTTCCCACCCTCATCGCTTGGGAACTCCCAGGACACCAGTCCACATGGCGTGGGTTAAGAGTTCGCAAATCTCGGGAAATGAGTTGCACAAAGGTCCATCTCCAGTGTCTTACAAGTGAGACCTGCCACTCTACACTTTTCTTGTCACTAAATGTTAACTGAGTGGGTTCTATCACCTGTGCAAGAAAACTTACTGTAAAAGAGAAAAACCATGATATCAAGAAGAACAGAGATACGAAGAAGGATTAAAGGAAAGGAGGGAAGACTGTAGATAGAATCTTGGCCTCAACACAGTAAAGGATTGAGAAGGGGAACAAGAGCCATAGAGCATGTCTCATACTGATTGGAGCCTTCCACAGCCTATCAAGGCCCTGGCAGGTACTCAGATGTGCCCGTCCTTCTCCACACCTGGCCAAGTGGGGCCCAGCGGAGAGGATTCTGGAGTAGGAGTTAATGAGTTCTGTCTTCGGTCCTGGTCAGTGGAGCATGGCCCTGGCATCTCCTCATCTGGCTTGTGCATCCCTTGGGGTCAGGTACGGACGAGATGAGTAGCTGCTGGTGACAGCCATCAACCCCTATCTCTCACCACCACCGACAAGCAGGTATTATCTTTCCTGTCTTACAGATGAGGAGACAGGCTCAAGAGGTTAAGTGACTAGCCCAAGGTCACGCTGCTGGTTGATAACAGAGCCATGGACCCAAGCCTGTCCGGTTAATCAAGTCGGGGATTCCCACCCCCACTTTTTCACTGTGCTAGGTTGACTTGTTCACCTTGATGTTCCTTGATATGCCTTTTGATTACTGAACCGCATCTGTGTGAAGAAGGGGTTTTCCATATTCCCATGTTTCACTTCAAAACCCCAGATCCATTTCACAACCTTGCTACACGTTGGGATAACAAGTTATAACTACGAACCCCCTCCTGTGCGTTTCTCAATCACCAACCGTGCTTCAAGTGTGCGCCGCAACACAATGGTGCCTTTCATGTCATTCCCCAATAGAAACAGCTTTACTTTCGGTGTGAATGCTGAATTCTACAGTTTGTTCCCAATGGTGATATGATTAATTCATTCTTATTTTTAAATGTAGTCCTGATCCCTTGTTGGCTCAAACACCAGTTTGAAAAGTGCATATAGAGATTTACCTTTCATATATTCCAACTCAAACAGTAATGGGTGCTGATTATGGTTCCTGTGCTAATGAGGAAAGAATATATGTAAGAAAACCCCCAAATGCCCACATATCAAATAATTAAACATACATACACTCTGTGGTATCAAGTGATAATTCTCACCACTAACGTTTCCAAGTTTTTTCCGGCAGCGCTAACTAGGTGCCTTCCGTGGGCCAGAAGGCAGACCGTGCGTGAGCAGAGAAGACTGAACCAGGCCCACTCTTTCTCCTGGGAGGCTCCTGTGGGTCTGCTGGGTTCCAATGCAGGGCCCTGCTGTGCCACTATTCCCTCAAACTTTTCATTCTCTGTGTGTAAAACTTTGCAACCATTTTGAGGGGTCTGAGTTGGAGGGATCTTCCAGAAGATCCTTCAGGAGGTCTCGGATCATCGTGGGAGAACCTGTGAGGCCTGTGTGCTAAATGTCAGGTTCACTTTGCTATGCTTTTGTCGTGGATCTAATGACTTCTAACCTGTGTGTGTGTCCTCCACGGTGCTCACTGCAATATTCCAGGATCTTCCACACAAGAACATGCCACACACCCAGGCACACACCCCAAAAAGGAAAATGCTAACAACAGTGTAGCCAGCTTCCAAAACAAATAAACTAAAACCTACTCACCAGCCTCAGCCATACTTATCAGTGTCATAACAGCCATGTAGCTAATGGTGGTAAACAAATGCTCAAGGAGGAACGGAACTTTGCAGCAAGAAGCCAACCTCTAGGATGAAGAAAACGAGATCAAACGAGCCTGTGACTCAAATCCAGGTCTTGGAACTTCTCACCAGGGACCAACTGATGTATAACTCTAGCTCAAGTATAAATTTGATCTTTCCATCTTTTCCAAATATAGGAGTTTTCCCTTGCTGCTGTAACAAAGTACCACAAATTAAGCAACTTAATAAGAGCACAAACATATCTTTTTACAGTTTTGGAGGGCAGGAGTCTGAATGGGCCAAAACCAAGGTGTCATCAAGGGCTGATTCCGTCTACAGATTTCTGGGGAGAATGCGTTTCCATGCCTTTTTCTGCTTCTAGGGTTAGCCAGAGTTCTTCGACTCTGATTTCCGATTTCCATTTCTGTATCTTTCTTCCCACTCTGATTCAGACCTTTCTCCTCCTCTCTTTTAAGGGCCCTTTGATTACAATAGATTTACCGGATAATCTGGGATAATCTCTCCATTTCGAAGTCTTTTACCCTAATCAATCTGTAAAGTAACTTTTGTCATGTAAAGTAAAGTAATGATCACAAAATCGGGGGCTCAGGATGTGGACATCTTTGGGGGATTGTTATTCCTTCTACCACACCAAACAAAAAGAATACTTTCTGTTTGCCCAGTCATCTGCTGTCCATAGAAGAATATTTGCAAATTTGCTGGCCCTTCTAAAACGTAAAACTGGGTAGAGCAGCAGGAAGAAGAAACTGGTGTCCTGTTTGTACAGGTATATTCAGAGAGTCAACACAAGCTAGAGATTGAGAAAATGACCACGTCTACCAATACTATGCAAACCTAAGCAGATGTTCAATAGTAAAACTGTAAATCTGGCCCCAAATTCATAGCAACTTGAAAGATACAAACTTCAAAAACATCCATAAATATGGAAAGAAAAAAACCTCCAAACAATAAGACTATCAAATGCATCACTGCCATTTACTTTACATGTATGCCTCATTTGACCCTCAGCCAATGACCTGAGTACTAAATGTTTGGTGTGATCCAGTAATATGGTCACAGGCCCTGCCCATCCACTTAAAGCAATTCTAAACCTTCCCCAGCTCCTCTTACCATCTCAATGCTTGGAGTTTTCCTGCTTAATATCTTGCTGCAATGAACACCGTTGGAACTAAGACATGACCCAAATCTACCCATGCTCATTTCCTTAGGATAAATTCTTAGAAGTGGTATTTCTGGGTCAGCAGGTAAGCAGGGTATTTTAAAGCTTTAGGATGAGCACTACCAAATGGCTCTCATACAAGTTGTAATAATTTATACACCCAACAATACAAGTCTCCAACCTTATCTACTTTGTTCACCAACACTTATTTTTATCTTTGCTAATTTGATTAATGAAAATGGTATCTCACATTAATTTGCATTTCTTTGATGACTAATGAGGCAAGACATGTTTTTTAATGTCTGTTGGTCATATTTGTAACTTAACTATTCAGATAATTTGCTTGTTCTCATATTGGTGTGTTAAAAGTTTTGTTATGGGTTTGTAAGAGCACTTTCTTATGAAAGAAAGGACTCCTCTTTAGGATTCAAATACTGGCAAATATTGCCTATGGGTTTTCTCTATAGTGTTTTTTTGGGGGGGTGATTGTAATTTTAAGTACCTATTTTCTTTTATGGTTTCAGTTTTCTTTTCTTTTCTTCTTCTTCTTTTTTTTTTTTTTAAGATTTTATTTATTTATTTGTCAGAGAGAGCGAGCGAGCGAGCACAGGCAGGTAGAGTGGCAGCAGAGGCAGAGGGAGAAGTAGGCTCCCTGCCAAGAAAGGAGCCTGATGTGGGACTTGATCCCAGGACACTGGGATCATGACCTGAGCCGAAGGCAGCCGCTTAACCAACTGAGCCACCCAGGTATCCCTGGTTTTAGTTTTCAATGTTTTGATTAGTTTCCTTTTTAAAGAATAAGTTATATAAATATTTACCTATGTTTTCTTTTTTTTTTTTTTAGAGAAATTTTACACTTCCACTAAAAGATATTTCAATAAACTAGAACTTATTTTAGGATATCATTAGGGTTGCCTATTTAACTTAATTTCTTTATGTTTAGCCTCTGACCCCAGAATCATTTGTGAGATCTTCCCCTTGTTTCCCTGGGGATAAGAAATGCCCTTCTGTAGCACATCAAACTGTTTTGTGTAATTGGCTTTCTTCAGGAGCTTTCCATGCCAGCTTGAATTGGTCTATTCTCGTTCTGGTGTCTCAAAGTTTTAATTAGAGCAGTTTTATATTATTTCTTAATATTTGATAGTACAAATCCTCCTACCTTTCAAAGCAACAATTTCTTGTGTCTAATTTATCCAAGTAAACTTTAGAAGCCTTTGTCAAATTCCCTCTTACTTATTCCAAAAGACTAGAACTCCCTCAAGTTTCTAAAGTAATAATGGGAAGAAGGGACAATTTTATAATATTACACCTTCCTATCGAGCCACTGATCTTCATTTAGTCAAATTATCAAAAAGGGCAAGTTTTATGCCATTCTTCAAATAGATCCTGACCATCTTTTTAAGTCTATTCCTACACAATCCCTATCTCACAACTATCTTTTCAAAAGACTTATATATTTTAGACCGAGAGAGTGAGAGTGAGCAGGAACTTGAGTGGGGGAAGGCCAGAGGGAGAGGAGAGAGAATCTCAAGCAGACTCCTTGCTGGGCTCAGAGCCTGATGATGTGGGGTTCAATCCCAGGACCCTGAGATCATGACCTGAGCCAAAATAAAGAGTCGGACACTTCACCAACTTAGCCGCCCAGGCACCCCTGTATCTCACCACTATTTTGAAGGCGCTCTTCCCCTGTATATTTTTAATTGGTTACTGATAGTTTATAGGAAAACCACTGATTGCTTATTTTCTTATTTGGACCCTAAAAATACTCCAAATATTTCTAATAGGCATTCTGGTAGTTTGCGTTTCCCAGGTATGTAATTACATAGCTTGCAAAGGCAGCAATGTATTTCCTTTCCAACAAGAGTCTGCTGAGCACCCTCTGTCAGTCCTCTAGTCCAAAAAGTCTGACAGCTCTGCAGATCTTAGCAACACAGCCAAGCTGCCTCAACACCCACGCGTGTAAACCTCCCAAGCTCCCGCCGCTGGGGGCATGTTGCTACCAGAGTGTCAACAGTGTTGTCTGGAGCTTGACCTGGCTCTCCATTTGTTGCCATAATTATTTTTATTGTTTTCCAAAAAATTAGACTTGAAAACATGCCATACTTCTAAAATAAGGATCGTCTAAAACCTCCATGCTCAAGCAGAGGTCTACAACTCTCTCCAAAATATGCTTCCACTGGAGTATTTCCTTGTTACTAGCAAGTTCTTCTGCACAAAATGGTGGGAAATGACCCCTTTTCCTAGGTCATGGATAAAAAGTTTTCAGCCACAAGAATAAGCACAAATAGTTCTTACTAAAATCTACCAAGGTTCAGGGGTGCCTGTGTGGCTTGGTGGGTTAGTCTCTGCCTTTGGCTCAGATCATGATCCCAGGGTCCTGGGATGGAGCCTCACATTGGGCTCTCTGCTCAGCAGGGAGTCTGCTTCCTCCTCTCTCTGCCTGCTTCTCTGCCTACCTGTGATCTCTGTCAAATAAATAAGATCTTTAAAAAAAAAAAAAAATCTACCAACGTCCAAAATAAGGCAAAACTTTACGACTGAACCGTAACCTCAGACCTGACTCCGGCACACACTCTTGCAGGCAGGTAGATGGAGATCAAATCACAGCTCTTTTTACTAATTCTGACCTTGGACAAGCCACCAACAGCCTCTAGGCCATAGTTCCCTCATTTATTAATAGTGAATGTTACAAAAACGTGATGGAAAGCACTGGGCCGTGCTTGGTACTCATTCCCTCACTCACTCAAATATCAAGTGTCTCCTGCATGCCAAGTACAGTGCCGGGCACTGGGGATACATGAATGAACCAGACAGACAAGGCCACTGCCTTCAAGGAACTTAGGTCTACTGGGGAAGGTAGGCAAATAGTGAGTAAACAAACAAATGGAATCACGAAATCATGACAGACAGCAGTGAGGACTATGAAGGACACGGACAGAGGTGTGGCCGAGAGCTGCTGTGGGAGGTCACCAATCAGCAAGAACTCTCTGAGTAGGGGAAGCAGATCCGAGGTCTGGAGGACACAGAGAAGTCTGGTATAGGGGAAAAGGGGCAAAGAGCATCCCAGGCAGAAGGAACAGCAAGTGCTGAGCCTAGAGACAGAGAAGGAGAGGAGGACAGAGAGTTGGAGCAGAGCAAGGGAGAAGGACAGACCTGTGAGCGGCGGCTGGAGAGGGAGGCAGGAGCAGTGTGTGGCAGGGCCTCTCGGGGCAAGTTGTGCCTGGGCCTTGTTCTGAGAACCCACGGCTTCTGCTGCTGCTGTTCTTATAACTGATGGTGATATGGGAGATACTGCATTGGGTCTGTTCTTATAACTGATGGTGATATGGGAGATACTGTATTGGGTCGCCATTTAGACCAGAAACTCAAATACATGTTCACTATCTCATTTGTAAGAAAATATACCACAGAGGCTCCTTTTAAGATGGCTCAGCTTTCTGTTAAATTCAGTGAGTCTCTAATATTGCTCCTAGATCCAATGTCATGCACAAATCAATGAAAAAAAAAAAACAAAAACCACCACCATGAACTTCATTTCCTACGTGGGAACTGGGCATACAGAAAAGCTACACTGGGGGGGGGGGTCCCTGCCAGTGGGGTGCTAAGCTCCTTGGGCAACTTTCCCTTTGGGCCTATTGCATTCCAGTCCTGCCAACTTCTGACGAAGAGCCCGTCATGGGGAGAAGGCTCAGGCCAGCGGGTAGGTAGGAAGTGAGCTCCAGATTTTGGATAGGCTGGGGTGGCGTATAGTCTAATGTTGGACACACAGTCTTCACAGCCAAAGACCTCAGTGGCATTAGTCATACCATGAAGAATCATTTCAAAGGATCTATATCATAGCTGTGTAGGCCAAGGGATTCTTTCAATCCCTTTATAAGCCCACAATTCATATCAAATGCACAAATCTGTATTTTTATAAGCACCATTGCATTTATTTCCTGCAAGAAACTCTTGCATTGTTCTGCCTTGAAAACTGTTGGATCTGAGAGGAAAAATAATTAAAAACAGCTTATTTCAGCATTAAGTCTTAGCTGTGTCAATGGAAGAGAGCCAATGTGGTATTTTTACGACTAAAGAAAAGAGACTTCTGTGACAATTTCCAGGTTACGGAACAGCAGCGTTTCAAGAAGCTGTAAACCAGTTGGCTAGATCTCAGGATCTAACGTAACACTAAGTATGAAACTATAGGAAACAAGATACTACAAAGAGTAGGTGAGAATGCTACACCTACTCACAAAAGTGGACTGACTTCACTGAGCGCTGTTGAATCTGCCAGCCCCAGTGATCCTCTAGGACAATACCCTGGAGACCCAGTTCCTGAGGATACGGATTTCCTATGCTGCTGAACTCATCAGAGAGCAGAAAAGGGGCTGCCCCAGGGCCGGGGTGCTCACTCTCTGTCCTGGCATGGGATTTGGGTGTCAGTGGGGAATGAGCTATAGGAAGAGGTTGGAAATAGGGCTGTAGCAGATTATAAGTCTCAGATCAAAAAGGAGAGCAAATGGAAGAGGCCTGGGAAAGGCTATGGTGGAACAAAAGCTGTAACCTAAGGGCTAAGGGCTTGTAACAGGCCAGGGAGAGGAAAACAGAGGCAGGGAAGGAAGTTTTTCCTTTGCTTTTCTCACCTTTGTCACTAAGATTGGCAGACGGGACCAACTGTTTACTGACTGTAGGAGGAGGCAAATGCAGAAGTGTGGAGGATACTTTCCTTCTTCTCCTGGCTCTGTGTGTGTGTGTGTAGTAAATGGCATGCGTACAAATCCTGTTTATATAAATGTACACACCCCAGTGTATAATAATATCCAATATCTGTTCAATACTATAGTTGACAAAGATTTTCACACTTATTTGATCTTCAGTACTATTAACAGATATGCAAACTGGAGGCTCCCTCCGTCAATAACACAGTCAGGATTCAAAGGCCCTTACTCTTTTTCTTACACCTGTGGCTTTCCACCCTGGACACATATTAGAATCCCTTAAGAAGACTGAAAAAATACTGATGCTTGGACTCCCCACCCCCTGTGAATTAGGATCTCTGGGGAGTAGGGCCAGAGCATCAATGTTTTTAAAATTCTCCAGGTAATTCTTATGAGCAGCTAAGGTTGAGGACTCCTGTCCTTCTCAAAGGTCTTCAAATTATAGTATAAATAGGGATTACCAAGGGAGTTAAAAATGTAGATTCCTGGACCTCACCTTTGAGATGCACATTAAACTTTTGTAGCAATATACAGATACCTCTACTTCAAGGCACACAGAATTCTTTTTTTTTTAATTTTTAAAAATTTTTTATAAACATATATTTTTATCCCCAGGGGTACAGGTCTGTGAATCGCCAGGTTTACACACTTCACAGAAGGTACACAGAATTCTTGGTCTTCCTCCCCCCCCTGGAAGTTTAGAATGGCCATACAAGTGCTTCAGGCAATGAAATGTGAACACTGAAAAGTGACACATATCTGGGTAAGAGCGTCAACAATGGGCACTAGATCTTACATCCCCCTCACTGATCCCCCTCACCCAATCTGAAACATCAGTTTCCTTGGAGAGTGACCCAGGGCCCACAGTGGACTTTGAATGAGAATTAAACTTTTGCTATTAAGGCAATGACATTTGCCACTACAGCACAACCTAACATTTCCTGACTGAATGTGTCAGTCTGGAGTGAAGTGTGGGGATATAAATTTTCATAAGCACCTAGGTGATTCTTGTGTTGGCAGCCCATGGCCTCCACTTCTAGAAGTATGCCCAATGCTGTGTTAACTTTATGTGTTTCATGTCTTTTGTGTGTCTATGTGTTTCATGTCTTTTTTTTTTTTTAATGATTTATTTTTAGAGAGAGAAAGGGAGAGAGAGTGTGTATGGGGAGGAGCAGAGGAAGAGAGACTCTCGAACAGACTCCCTGCTGAGCATGAAGCCCAACTTGGAGCCCAACTTGGAGCTCCATCTCATGACCCTGATCATGACCTAAGCTGAAATCAAGAGTCAGATGCTTAACCAACTGAGCCACTCAGGTACCCCGTGTTTCATGTCTTTATACAGAGATTGGCGAGCTCAGAGAGAGAGGATTCATTCATTCATTCAACTTTTGCTCCCCACCCACCTGTGTTAAGCACTGAGTTTTTACCTTATAAACAGATGAAGAAGACAGAGCTTCCCTGTCCTTAAGGAGCTTACCATAAGAAAAGGCAGCCCGGGGGCGGGGGGATACAAAAGATTTTAAAAAAGGAAGGGATGGAGACAGAAGAGGAATAGATTAATCCTGCCTACAGATAGGCAGGGCAGCTTTCTGAAAAGGGAGACTGTGGCCTCCATCTTCAAGGACAGGTTGACACTGCCCAGGCAGAGCGTTTTCCCAGATACAGCTCTACCAGAAAGCATCAGACAGTTGGCTGGGCTGCAGCAAAATACTGGGAGGAGACGGCGGGAGGGCCCAAGGGGCTGGCATTCAGGGAAAGCTCCAGGATGGAGGGAAGTGAAGTGAGAGGGAACCAAGGTGCCACACGGCTCTAGAGCTGTGTTGTCCAGCAGAAATAAATCTGAGTCAGATAGGTGATTCTACACTTTCCTGGAAGTCACCTTGGGGGGCGGGGGAGTGAGATTGATTTGAACATTTAACTCAGTAGGGTCAAGATAGTGTCATTTCAATAAACCACCAATATAAACATTAATAAGAGAGTTCTTAAAAAGAAGAATGACGAGGTGGTCTTCCGAGTCTGGTGTGTCTTTGATATTTGTGACACCCCTCAGTGTGGACTAGCTGCATGGCAAGGGCTCCACAGTCACTCGTGGCAGAAGTACTGGAAGGTGCTGCTCTAGGCAGCTGCCAGAGGCTACGAAAGACCTACTTTTCGGGGGCATCTGGCTGGCTCAGTCAATGGAGGATGCCACTCTTGGTCTCAGGGCCATGAGTTCAAGCCCCACACTGGGTGTGGAGCTTTCTTAAAAAAAAAAAAAAAAAAAAAAAAAAAAAAAGACATTTGTTTCAAGGAGGATACACTGAGCATTGGGCACTCATTCACCTAAAAAGAAAACATGAACTCAGTATCCTCCTTGAGCCTGAATTTTTTTTTTTTAACAGTATAAGCTTTTGAACACCAACAAAAATACAGTGCTATTTAAAAATATTGTCATTGTCCCAGCCCTCTCCCCCAAACCACACCCTGGTTCAGGGGATTCTATTTACTCGCAAATTGTACTACTTAAGCTGAGGTCAACAAAGTAAGCCAATCTGCGGTAAAAATGCCAAAAAGACACCTCTGAAGACTTTTTACAAGAGGAAGTATTTGGACAGCTCTGAGGTCCCAACACTCTTTACCAGCTTTGATCATTTTAACTAGAGGAGTGACCCGCAGGGAGCAAGACCGGCTCAGAGGAGCTCCCTCCAACAAGCAAAGTGGAAACAGGTTGTCGGGTGCTACCTCTGCTCTGTCCTAATCACAAGTGCTCTTTCAGGGAGGCCAGCACGGAGGGGTACACGGAGGTCTAGACGTTTTACCACATTTCCATTTCAGAATCCCTCGCCAATATTAAATTTGGGGCGCCTGGGTGCTCAGTTTGTTAAACGTCCGCCTTCGGCTCAGGTCATGATCCCGGGGGTGCTGGGTCAAGCCCAGTGTCGGGCTCTCTGCTCAGTGGGGGGTCTGCTTCTCCCTCTCCCTTTGCTCCTCCCCACTGTTTATTCTCTCTCTCACTCTGTTTCTTTCAAAATAAAATCTTAAAAAAAAATATTAAGTCTATGGGATGCCTGGGTGGCTCAGTGGGTTAAGGCCTCTGCTTTCAGCTCAGGTCATGATCTCAGGGTCCTGGGATCGAGTCCCGCATCGGGCTCTCTGCTCGGCAGGGAGCCTGCTTCCCTCTCTCTCTCTCTCTGCCTGCCTCTCTGCCTACTTGTGATTTCTCTCTGTCAAATAAATAAATAAGATCTTAAAAAAAAAATTAAGTCTAACTTGTTGAAAAATGAGTGGTCTGGAGGCCATACTCTTCTATGGTTCACAGATAGGAGATCCCGGATTTTGAACCAGTCAGGATCATCTAAACACACATCCTTACGCCCCTGTCATTGCTGAAATGGTTCCGGAATGGGAAGACTTCGCAGGCAGTAGAGCTCTGATGAGAGATGCCCTCCAGGGGGCCTTCTTCAGTCCCTTCAGGCAGAGCATAGCCCATGTTTGGCATTTCAGGACACTGTTCTATTTACAACTTGGGGGGGGGGGGTTGTGGCAGTCATTTAATTCAAGTAACCCTTGGCAGGTCTACTGCTCACCCCCACACTTAAGGGCCCTGAGGGCTGGGACTGTCCCGTGTCCTGTCCCTGCTGCCCAGCATAGCCCTCTGCAGTCAGTCCTCAAATTCAATCACAAGGATATAAAAATAATACTCACAGAAAGATGGACTCAACGCAAATTGGGCCAAAGATCCCTTTGGCGTGATATCCCCTTTCTCAAGAGTACCAAAGAACTATTTTTTTTCTTTTTTGAAAAGATACGCTTTTCCTCTATGTTTTCACCTGGATCATTAATCCTAAGAGCCGCTGAATCCCAACAGCTCTGGCTCTTCAATTAGGAACACTTTCAGACTAACTGTCTAATTATTTCCCTCTCTTTATGCATCTCGAACCTGCGCTCCCGCTTAAGATTCTTAAATCATTTCGAGTAAAAGGGGAATTAGGAGTGCACTGTTCTCATATAAATCACTATAAATAGTCCCCACATGTGATCATCAGCTTCTCCCTGAACCCTGCCGGTGAAGCGAGAGCAGACGTTAGTCCTTCAAACAACACCGTCCAAGGGCTGTGAGAATGTAGCAAGTGAGAATGTGAATTCTGCAAGCGAGTGACCACACCGTGTTCACTTCTGGGGTCCTGTGACCTGGGCTGAGCCCTTCACAAAGGAAGCCGTCTTGGCTTCTCGACCTTCCTTTTTTGTCCTTGGGTTGCCTTGGCGAGCCTCCGGCCTTTCTGCGGGGTGGCTCTCTCCCATTTCCCGCCCTGCTCCTCCTCCTCCATCTCCCAGCTCAGAGCAGAGCACGCCATCCCGCACTCGCCTGGCACCAGAGGTGCAGACCGCTCCCTCCGCACTGAGTGCTGCAGTTCTGAAAGCGAAGCTGCATTTCTGGGCATCTACTGCGGTGGCAGGTTTCATAACAGCCCTTCCCGGCGGCAGGGTGGGGCTTCCTGACCCGCTCAGTGTCAAGGGCACGCCCCTGAGCACTGAGTTGGGAGGCTGACCCTGCCGTGGCGGAGGTCCTGTCCCTCAAACTTTAATCACGTCCCTGCCATCAGTTGGCTTAGGCTATCTTGGTACTGCAGATACCATTTCTCACATGACTTTACTGCTTTCTTACTCTGTCAGTCTAAACAAAAAGATTTAGGTAACAGATATTTCCTATGCTCCTAGCACAGCGCCAATGCATTACATATGTCACCTCCCTGAATCCTCATCACAACCCTCTGAGGTAGGCTCGGTGGTCGTCTCCACCTTACAGGTGGGGAAACAGAGGCAAAGAGTGGTTAAGGAACTCGCCCGAACTCACAGTGGCCAAGGGGCACAGTTCAGGCGTGAACCCCGGCTGTCTGGCTCTAGCCCGTACTGCCATTGGCGTGCAATCAGATCCACCTGATCCTCATTTTAAAAGACTGAATTTATTTATTTGAGAGACAGAGAGAGAGAAAGAGAGCACACACACAAGCAGGGGGTACAGCAGGCAGAGCGAGAGGGAGAAGCAGACTCCCCGCTGAGCAGGGAGCCTGATGTGGGGCTCAATCCCAGGACCATGACCTGAGCTGAAGGAGACACGTAACCGACGGAGCCACCCAAGTTTCCTTTGACCTTCATTTTTAAGCCCCTTTCTGTCAAGCCAAACTGAAGTGGATGAAAAAGGCGTAACTCACCTGCCAGTGAGAGGCTGTCACCAAGGGAAGCACCTGATCAAAGAATACTGTGAGTATTTCTAACCTAAAAACCACCCCCCACTGGAGACACGCCCTAGGCAGCTAGCAAATGGGGAGCACTGCACATAAGATGGGGAGGGCTGGGTTTTCAGCCACATGGACTTTGTGACCTTGGGGTCTACAGGTTTGATTCTCTGCATTTCATAAGCCTCGTAACAGTCATTTCAGAGAAATCTTTGCAAAGATTCCTTTAGGAAACACCTGTCAGATTAAATATTTGTATACACTGTGAAACACTCACCAAGCAAGTCTAGTGTCCTGTCACCACACAGAGTCACATAAAATGAAATACAGTGTTATGGCTCCTATTCCCCATGCTGTACATTGCATCCCTGTGACTTATGTAGGGCTGGAGGTTTGTACCTTTTGAATCCCTTCTCCCATTTTGCCTACACCCTCCCCTCAGGCCACCACCAATCTGGTTCTCTGCACCTATGAGTTTCATTTATTGATTTTTTAGGTTCCAGATATAAGCAAAATCATATAATACTGTCCTTCTCTGACTTCTTTCACTTAGCACAATACCCTCAAGGTCCCTCCATGTGGTTGCATATGGCAAGAGTTCATTCTTTTTTATGGCTATATAGTATTTCATTATGTGTGTACACACACACACACACACACACACACACGCACACTCCTTTATCCATTCTTCCATCAATGGATGCTTTGGTTGTTTCCATATCTTGGCTACTGTAACACTGCAATGAACACAAAGGTGCATCTAGCTTTTTGAATTAGTGTTTCCACTTTCCCCGGGTCAATACGCAGAAGCGGAACTGCTAGATCATAGGGAGGTGCTGTGTTTGATTGTTTGAGGACCCTCCCTACTGTTTTCCATTGTGGCCGCACCAGTCTGCATTCCCACCAGCAGTTTCTTTTCTCCACATCCTCACCAGCATGTCTTATTTCTAGTCTTTTGATAGTAGCCATTCTGACAGGTGTGAGATGATAGCTCTCTGTGGTGTATCACAGCCTTGTTTTTTTTAAAGATTTTATTTATTTATTTGAAAGAGAGAGCATGAGCGAGGAGAAGGTCAGAGAGTGAAGCAGATGCCCCGTGGAGCTGGGAGCCTGATGCAGGACTCGATCCCGGGATTCCGGGATCATGGCCTGAGCCGAAGGCCGTCGTCCAACCAACTGAGCCACCCAGGCATCCCAATATCACAGCCTTTTGAAGGTCAAAGTGGGTCTCTATTCTGGAAGAGGTTTGTAAGTACTGAGCTGGAGTTAAATCCCTGGGAAATTGTCTGCAGTGACAAATGCAATATGGTTATTGTTTGGTTAGATGTGCACCTAGAGCCTTTCTACAGCCTTTCACTGTGGCGGGCTGTGTTTCTCTAACGGGAGAGCCTCCCATGGAGTGTTGCGTGATTCACGATTGTTTCCACTTGTCACGCTTCAGAACACCAGCAAGATTTCACAGTCAGATCTAACATCTTCCACTTTCAAGACTCCAAGAATGCCTTCTGAGACCTATGGTGTAAGGTGAGCAGAGATGTTCATTATATCCCAAGCCCCTCAAAGTTGTCAGGATGGAAAAAGGCCCAGAAAAGAGATCCCCAGCCAGGCTGCCAAGTGACAGCTGGGAAGAAAAACGTCCTTCTTCTGAACCCTGGGCTACATGGCAAGACCGTGTGAGCAGAACCGGGGCCTGTGTTCTGTTTAATCTTACCCGGTTTTCCCCTTGCTTGCACTACTGTGCTTTGGTATTTAGGGAACATTTTAATTCATGCAGCCTAGTGGAAAAAAGGGCCCAGGTGTGAGAAATCACCTCCCACCCCACATTCAGTTAGAGGAGTAGGGCCAAAACTTTCAAGTCGGGAAGCTAAGAAGAGGGATGCAGAGGGACCCGCAAAACAAACGGCCGTGGAGCCTGCTCAGGAGGATGTGTGAGCCGGGCTGGACTGGCAGATCGAGAGAGCCCTCCCATAGAAAATAACCGGACTCTCTGGGCGGTTTCCAAACTCTGAAGCTGGAAGTTTGGGCTTGGGCCCTCAGTAAGCAAAGCTGACGCCTTACCCCAAGCTGCCATGGTCATAATTTCACGACAGCGAAGCTAATGAGAACGAGGATCTTTTGAGGTGATGGGCTGAGTTCTGAGGGTTTTTTTTTTTTGTTGTTGTTGTTGTTGTTGTTTCCCAAGCTCTCCAGGGAATGATGGGCATGAAGTAGAACATGTGATGTGCTGAGCACTGGGTGTTATATACAACTGATGAATTATTAAACTCTACATCAAGAACTAATGACGTACTGTATGTTAACTGAATTTAAATTAAAACACACACACACACACACACACACACACACACACACACTGGGGGCACCTGGGTGGCTCAGTGGGTTGGGCCTCTGCCTTCGGCTCAGGTTGTGATCTCGGGGTTCTGGGATTGCTTCTGCTTCCCCCTCTCTCTCTGCCTGCCGCTCTGCCTACTTGTGATCTGTCTGTCAAATAAATAAATAAAATCTTCAGAAAAAAAAAAAAACCACAACACACCAAAAATCCAGAAAGTCAGTTCTGGAACAGGAATGCAGCCCGGACACTCAGAACCAGCACTGTCTAGCTGAGGGGGGCAAGAGTTCCAGGGAAGGGGCGCATCCTTGCCCTCAGGAGAAGGTGTCGTAGCCCACAGGGTCCTGCGCAATCGGCTTCTTCCCCCTGGGCCTTGGCACAGGTGGCAGAGGACTACAAGTACAGATTTCGGGGCCACACCTGTGCGGGGCCCAGGAACCTGAGTCTTGCAGTCCTCAGGATGGCCCTTCTACACACTGACATGGCCTCAGGACAGAATGGAGGTGACAAAGTGGCATGAAGACAGAGGTCTTGCTTCGCTCTATGAGATCACTGATAACCTAGTAAGCAAGGCAGCAGCATTTGCACTTGGAGCGCCTACTGTATACGCACACAACTCCAAGTGCTCCGTGCAGAAGCTCTTCATCCTCAGAAGAACCCCACGAGCAGGTGCTACTAGATTCTGTTATAAGTAGGGAAGCTGAGATACAGACAGGTTAAGTAGTTTACTTGAGGTCTCACAGCTAGTTAAGTGGCAGAGGTGGAATTTGAACTTAGCCTGTCTAGTTCCAAATACTCACTTTCTAGAGACCGGCCCCACCGCCCAGAAAGGCCCAGCTTCTCTGTGGAAACCCAGAGGTGTTGCAAATTTTGGGTTTCTGCACAGTAGATCCAGATCTAGAAACAAAGGGCTATTAGAGTCTGGAGAAGCATCCCCAGAGCTGGGAGGTCAACTGGGGATTGTTGGATCGGGACCCATCTCTCCAGACAGCAAGGTCCCTGGAGGGCCTGCGTGCAGGGGAGCAAGGTGTGGGCTTCAAGCTGCAGGGACCAGGCAGCCCTCAAGCAGGGCAGGAGGGCAGGTCCCAGTGTTCCAGGAACAGCAGCCACCTGAGCCTCGGGGACCGCTGCAGTCGCTGGACAGAACAGGAGTGCCTGTGCCTGTGCTCAATCCACGCTGGCCGACGGACCTGCGGGCAGACGCTAGTGACTGCCTTTTACTTCCTTTGAAAAAGAGAGCCCCCACCCCTTTTTCCCTGATTATTAAAATATGCTTATTGCTGATATGGCAGAAACAAAGGAAAGTATGAAGGAAATGAAAAATCCCCTATAGTCCCATTTGCCAGAGATAATCCCCCTCCCAGCCTGACCACCGCAGCTGGGTAACCAGTTGGCCTAGGAAGACAGACCGATAGGATTCTCTCTGGAGCTTCGGAGGGACGAGGCACAGAGATGGAATGAGTTGGTACAGAACTGTCTTCGTGGTAGGTACAGGGTACACAAACAGCCGCAGCTGAGACCCCTGCCAGTCCCTCTGGCTCCTGCAGCCTCAGGGCCAGCCTATGCAGCATTTCCAGGGATCTCGTGAGGCCCGATTCCTTAAAAAAAATCAACCCCTTCTTACCCACGCTGATGCGCAGTCAGGTTCTATTCTTGCAACGTAGGGGGCTTGGCAGAGTCAGAAGAATGACCAATCGCGTGGAAAACCAGCCCAGCACCATGGGCCAAGCAGAGCAAGATGCAATTTTTTCCCCCTCAAATAAATATACGGCTTTTACTGCATCTTTGAAATATCCTAAGTCTGAAGAATCTGTTTCTGTAGCTGGATAACCGAGATCTTATTCATTGGCCTGCTGAACGGTTCCTTTTTCAGAAACCCAGACACCATCCAGAAATTTTCTGCTATCTTTGTTTTTAACAGTTATGGCTTGCTGAATCAAAACAGTGAATTTGACACAAGTTCAATATTGTTTCCTTCAAAAATGAACTCATCTTTCCAGGCATGAGACACGCAACGAGCCTCTCTTGGTCCCGTCTAAACCCTGTGGATGCAGGTTTCACCCAACAGATGCTGGATTTCTACAAAAGAACCGTTCTCCTGAATAATGACGCTAGCACGAAAGTCAGTGTACACAGGCCTCATCTTGCAATGGCCGTCCAGTGTAATGCCCTTGATCCTGCTCTGTACGTGACTATAGATTGTGTGAACTGTGTATTTAATAAATGTGTGTTAAATAAATGTCCAAAACTAAAAAGCAGGAAAACAGTAAGGCTTCTAATGGCCTTGATTTGTTAAAAATCCACAAGTTGCATCACTGGCCTTGCTTCGTTCAAAGATGGCACGTGGTCTCTTAACTGGGCTCAATCGAAAGAAACCATGTGCCTCAGTTGCCCAGTCCCCTCCTCTCCTACAAACATCAATACCAGTGCCCTCAGCATGCAAAAAGTTAGCTAGTTGGCTAGTCTGGTTTACAAGCCCATTACTGTTTGGACCAGTTAAGCTGTCTATTTACCAGGAGGACATATGTGTTTTGTTCCCAAACCTGTTTGTGTTGGTTGTACTCGCTTACGTATTTACGTGATGTAATTCCATATTACATAAACTAATGAGATATCTGTGCCCAAGTTGTTGTTTCTATTATAAGTTGACTGTTTTGGAAAGACCTGTTAAAGGGGAATAGATTCAAAGAACTACTTTAAATTAGCAGTGAACAAGACAACTATAAGAAATTAGGTATATGTGGAGGGGGAATGAATAGGTCTAGAAAGATTTACGGCTCTGTAAGCTCTTCCACTGAAGAAATCAGACCTGGAAATTACAGAGGGTGCAATACAGGTACGGATCATACAAGTAAATGATGCAGAATGCCAGTTGGCAGGAGTCCACTGATAACTAAAACAAGAATATCATGAATCATGCCTTGACCTTCCTTCCTAAAATGTACGCTGAAATTCTCGGTCCTAAGCTATCCAATCTCATTTTTACAAAATGTTGGCTTGGACCCCCTAGAGTGATTTTGTGACTCACGGTTTCAAAAGATGCTGCCTAATTCCACTCCTTAATTTTATTGATGGGGCACTGAGGTTCAGGAGGGTTGAAGAGCTCTAGTAAGGTCAGACAGCTAAGTGAGTCAGAATTATAACCATGGATTCCACAGCCTGTGGCCTGTCTGCTACCCTGAGCAACCTTTCCTCTCATCCAGCGTAGCTTTCTTTGCAAAAAGTAGAAGGTGAAGTGAGGAAGTGGATGACAAGGGGAAAGCAAAGAGTCCCTCATTCTCTCCGGAGGCCCCACGTTCCTCCAAACATCCTCGGAAACAAGCCAGTCCCGGCACACACAGGTGTATGCTCTTGCCTCCCGGACCAGGACATTCTCACATCTCCTGTACTACCGACACATATTTGGAACAGTGAACCGTGTACTTGCGTAGAGCACGTGAGCCTTCTAATTTTAGAATGACTTCAGCTCCACGTGGGAAAACTCCAGACAATGGAACGGGGAAGCAGTTTGCAGTTCTGAAAAGCTTTTGTTAGGTGAGATGAGCAATAAACAGATCTCTTGCTTGCTGGCCGACCCACGTTCTACCTGTTTCCCAAACAAGTTACGCCTTCAAAGACTTCTCCCTGGGATCTGATTTCCCTCCCTCTGTGCACCCCCAGCCAGAGCTCACCCTCTCTATATAGTTAAGCTCAATGTCCTCACCCAGATCTGACCACCATCTCCCCAAGCCAGCGAGCACGGTGACCCTCCTCACGAACACCACCACCACGTAACTTCGTCACCACGTTCTTTCATCACCGCCACTGCAAAGTCTCCCAGACACTCACAAACACTCCCTGGTTCTGGCTGGGTGGTAGTGGGCATGGACTAGAGGAAGGAGAAGTTCAGGGGTTCCAAGAGGCATGCAGATGGAGCAAGGCAGATGGCAGGGGGAAGCCCAGAGCCCGCTGCCAGGTGTCTGAGCAAGGGCCTCACCACACCCCTCGGCCATTACAGGGAGCCTCATGAAAACATGAGAACCAGATGGGCGGCCTGGGAAATGTACAACATTTCAGAGGGTTAAGCAAGGAGCCACCCAACAACTTAACCGGCTGCGTTCTGTCCCTTTTAAGGGGCATTAAAAGGCGCCTTTTGAAGATAGGTCATAACTCCTTCCTTGGGAGGGTGTGACAGATGTTCTAATCTGTATGTGCTGCCACCCTCCTTCTGCCTCCAGCTAGGTTTCTCTGCGTGTTTTACAAACTAACAACCAACCAGATAAAAATTTTCTGTCTTAACCCCAGGACTATTGACTTGACTCCCACAGCAATTATTTCCCAAATCATCCAGCAAGCAGTCAGCTGAGGCGGCCTTAGGTCATCATGAGGCTCATATTAGGAGCTCCCGAGCTACCTTTTTATCTGCGTGGTGGGCTTTCTGAGCACCAGGATGGAGAAGGGCTGCTTCTTCATACAGTCCTAGCAGCTAGAACTTTTTTTTATTGTGTCGCGTTAGTCACTGTACAGTACGTCATTAGTTTTTGATGTAGTGTTCCATAGTTCATTGTTTGTGTGTAACACCCAGTGTTCCATGAGATTCATGCCCTCCTTAATACCCATCACCAGGTTCACCCATCCCCCCACGCCCCTCCCCTTTGAAACCCTCAGTTTGTTTCCCAGAGTCCACAGTTTCTCATGGTTCTTCTCCCACTCCAATTTCTTCCCCTTCATTTTTCCCTTCTCCTAATGTCTTCCATCTTATTCCTTATGTTCCACAAATAAGCGAAACCATATGATAATTGACTTTCTCTGCTTGACTTATCTCACTTAGCATAATCTCTTCCAGTCCCATCCATGTTGATGCAAAAGTTGGGTATTCATTCCTTCTGATGGCTGAGTAATATTCCATTGTGTATATGGACCACATCTTCTTTATCCATTCGTCTGTTGAAGGGCGCCTTGACTCTTTCCACATTTTGGCTATTGTGGACATTGCTGCTATGAACACTTGGGTGCATATGGCCCTTCTTTTCCCTACATCTGTATCTTTGGGGTAAATACGCAGTAGTACAATTGCTGGGTCATAGGGTAGCTCTATTTTTAATTTTTTGAGGAACCTCCACACTGTTTTCCAAAGTGGCTGCACCAACTTGCATTCCCATCAACGGTGTAAGAGTGTTCCCCTTTCTCCACAACTTCTCTAACATTTGTTGTTTCTCGCCTTGTCGATTTTTGCCATTCTACCTGATATAAGGGTGTATGTCAGTGTGATTTTGATTTGAATTTCCCTGATGGCTAATGATGATGAACACTTTTGCATGTGTCTGTTAGCCATTTGTATGTTTTCTTTGGAGAAGTGCCTGCTCATGTCTTCTGCCCATTTTTTGGACTTGATTATCTGTTTTTTTGGGTGTTGAGTTTGAGGAGTTCTTTATAGATCTTGGATGTCAGCCCTTTGTCTACAGTGTCATTTGAAAAGATCTTCTCCCGTCTAGTGGGTTGCCTCTGTTTTGTTGACTGTTTCCTTTGCTGTGCAGAAGCTTTTTATCTTGATGAAGTCCCAAAAGTTCATTTTTGTTTTTGTTTCTCTTGCCTTTGGAGACATGTCTTGAAAGAAGTCCAGGAACTAGAATTTTAGAACCTAAGTGTAAAAAAGCATCTGATTCCAAGAAAATGAAACACATGGCCAACACACCAGTGTTTCTCTACTTAGAGTCCATGGCAGGCATCACCCATGGGTCATGGCCATATATCCTAAGAGCCTGCAGGCAGCCTTATAATCTTTCTCAACAAAGCCTACCAAGCAATCTCTACCAATTTATCAGAGTGGTCATGTGAAAAACCTTATAGGCTCTTCCTGATTCAAGTCCAGCAGATGAGGAAACTCAGATCCAAACAGGAGACAGATGGACAACTTGCCCAGGGGCTCGGCAAAAACAGACCAGCTGGGCCCAATCCCCAGATTCCTGACCTCCAGCTTAAGGCATGTATCTCTCCAGTGTCCCACTCAAAGTGGATGTCTGAAAAGCCTTTACTGATGACAATATGCTAGTTTCCTATGCCTCTGGCATAACTTACTCTTCATATTTGGAGCTCTGAGAGAGGGAAAGACTGGAAGAAAACAATGAAACCTCAACAAGAAAGGCCAAAGGCAACTTTCAAGTAATAAGATCATGGAATTTTTTTCTCCAAAAGCACAAGAAAACCATATGGGATCAGCCCCATGTTCCCTAAGTTCATGTGCCACCCTTGACTGGTACATGGAGTTTACAATTTTCCCTCTGTGCTACTCCATCAAAACATTAGAGCTGAATCCTGAGTGTGCCTGTGCTCTAGTACTAGAATTTAAGAATGTATCAAAACCTTCTTATATCCATTACTGTTTTTCATTCCTGTCAACCTTTAGAGCGAAAAGACTTGCATATTCATGTCATGGATAAAACCTTGTATAGCTTCTGTCCTACAACATCCCATCCTTTTTTTTTTTTCTTTAAAGATTTTATTTATTTATTTGATAGAAAGGTGGGGGGAGCATGAGCAGGGGGAAAGGCAGAGGGAGAAGCAGGATTTCTGCTGAGCAGGGAGCCTGATGTGGGACTCAATCCCAGGCCCCTGGGATTATGACCTGAGCTGAAGGCAGAAGCTTTAACCCACTGAGCCACCCAGGGGCCCCTATAACAACCCAACTTTACACCTAAATGAACAGTTCTGGGATTTAGTGAGGGAGCCCCCCCACATCCAGAGAATAAGGAGTTAGGAGGGATTCAGATGTGCACGTCAGTCACTCCATCTACAAAGGAGCTCACTTAACAAAAACAGTGTTCACCCAAAAGGAAATGTAAGTAGAAAGCAAAAGATGAAAGCGTTAAAGGAAACGCAAATTAAGTGAAGTACAACAAAACAGTGAATGCAGCAGCATCTACCCTCCAAATTTAAGATCTAACAAGAAAGGATTATTGTTACTTCTGTTGGTGTGACTATGGTTTTGTTTTTTGAAGTCCTTATCTGTGAGCTATAAGTAACATTCAAGTGAAATGAACTTTGCTTTAAAATATCCCAGCAAAGGGAGAAAATCAAAATGGTTTGAGAATAGAGGGAAGAAGAATGGCAGATAATGCTAATGGGTGATGGGTCTATGGGGATTGATTTCGCTAGTATTTCTCTTCTGTGTATGAAGATTCCCTTTAGTCCACAGTAGCAAATGGTTTCACTTACTGAACTAGGCAGGAGTTCAATACGCAATCTTTGGGGGTCGTGAGTGTGGCTGGTGGGGTGGACCCCAGTTTGTATTGCACCCACAGCAGGATCTCAGTTATGTCTGGCAGGGACAGAGTGGGGGTCGTCAAGGCCTCCCAGGGCCCAAGGAGTCTTTGAGGAGAAGGAAGGTCACCCTAGAGGAAGAGGAAGTTAGACAAACAAGCCTGATTCAGGTGCAAAGCCCTAGCGCCTGGAGAGGTGGCTCTGACACCATCATTGCCATGTGGGCCTGCCTCCTCGCCCAGCTCTCTCTGGACTCCTGTCTGGGTCCAATAGGGCAGGGTAGAGAGTATGTAAAAATGGGAGAGAGATATTCCATCAACTTCTCTAGGTCCCAAGTCCCATAGCCAAGTGACCTATCAAACAGAGGCCAGTCAGACAGCCCACATCCCTTCTCCACAGACCTCCAATCAGCTCTAGGATCTCAAGGTGCCCTGCACGCTAGATGTCATGGCATTGCCCCTGCCCTCACCTGCCACACTGGGCCACAGAGCAGCCCTCAGCCTGTTACAGGGTAACGTGCAATGCAGGAGGGCGTGACAAGTTTTGGGAGGGTCTATCATAAAGAGGAAGAACAAACATCAGGTACTTGTTGATGTCAGAGACATTCTCATAGAAGCAAGTCCAGAAAGACGGAACACAAGCTGGTCACTAGCACAGCAAGGACAGTCATTCTGGGATGAATACAGCAGGTCTTCCCACGTTTGCTCAGGAGAGACTGGGAAACCCCAAATGGCCCTGGCAGGAGCCACACCTGACGAAAGAAACTGAGGGAGGACACCCCTCCAGGCCTTTCTTGTCTGTATGAATGGACGAAGATCGGGACAAGGTTAGAGTGACCAGGGCGCCAGGCTGCATCAGCATCTGCCCTCACTGGATGGCAATGCCAGCATCTGGCCTCACTGCAACTTAGTGACTCAGTAGAGAACCTGGCTCTTCGCGTCCAGTGCAGACTGAGGGGGGGGGGAGGGACTAAGGATGCACCTGGGGCAAACGCATCCTAGGAAGGGAGACGTGACAATTCTGGGACCAGCGTGGTGGGGTCATGATCCAATGCCCCCACTTTACCCCTAGTATATTCACATCTGAGCCCTTTGTGACGGGGGAGGTAATTAACAAGCGGCAGCTCTGGCAGAGCCCGGACCCCAGCATCGGTGCTCTGGGACAGGCACACCCTTAAGCAGAGCAAAACACGAAGGAAGGGAGTTATTTCCATCTGTGGCATCATGAGCCACCAGGTGGCTTGGATACCTTAAGGGTCCAACAGCATCAAGGATAACCGCTCCAAGGGGGAGAGCGTGGGGCCACAGAAGTGCTGGCAGGAGTGGCCGCATCCCCTCCAGTGGGTTTGGAACGAAAGGTGTGGAAGAGGAGAAGAGCAAAGTACCAGGGACACTGTGTGGTTGGTTAGAGGGTTTATGAATATGTGAGAACCGCACGCCTCCTCGCCATACACATCTTCCTGCCTGAGAGAACTAGGGAGATACAGCAGGGGTCCGCCGCAGAAACAGATGGGAACACACGCCCAGAATAACAAGGGAAGAGTGAAACTGGCAGACTCATGACCTTCTGGCATGAGAGTTAGCTCACTGCAATTGAAGAGCTATTTGGCAATTTGTTACAAGAGTCATAAATATATTTATTCATGCTTCCAGAGATATACCCTGAGGAGAGAATCTGAAGGAAGGGAAAAGTTTCTAGGCACAAAGAGGGAGCATCATAATCTAAACTGGAGGCAACATAAATATCCAGTGGAGAACGCTTAATTGAATCACACATGTCCATTTTAGTGGAACATCATGACCTTTTTAAAAAGATTTATTTATTTATTTGAGGCCACGAGCGTGAGCAAGTGAGCATACCCAAGCTTGGCGGGGGAGGGAGGAAGAAGGGCAGAGAGAGACGGGGAGAGAATCTGGAGCAGACTCCCCATTGAGTGTGGAGCCCGAAGTGGGACTTGATCTCACAACCCTGAGATCCTGACCTGATCTAAAACCAAGAGTTGGATCCTTGACTGACTGAGCCATCTGGGTGTCCTGGACAAGACATTTTAAAAGGATAAATTTCAAGACCTTTCAGCAACATGGAGAAATGCACAGCTTGAAAACTTGAGTTTAAAAAGCAAGAATCAACATCGTTTCCTCGGGACGACTAACCGTGTAAAAATAGGAGCACACCCGGACAAAGCTAAGAGCAACTCGAGAGTAGATGCATCCGCAGTACTCTGACCAGGAGACGTCTGCCTTCTGCATTTCCCAAACCTCCCAATATGTTGATCTAGGATCTCCCAAATAAGGGAAATATTACTAGAAATGCCATAAAAGACGACATAAAATAACAAAACAAAGATCACCAAGCAGAAGCAGACACAGGCTTTAGGAATCTGGGCTCCTCTACAGATGCACTACTAAGTGAGCTTGAACACTCGGCTGGTCTGGAGCTCTCCAGCACCCCTGCCCATAAGGACTATCTGAACAGAGCTGGGAGATGGCAAGCCTTAGGGGAGGGGAACGGCCTCCTGCGCCCCGACTCCTGCAACGAAGATCCCTGAGGAGCGCAACCGGGCCCCTGGCGTGAAGGGCACCCAGGGGGTAGGGGACAGCCCTGCGGGAGCAGAAAGGGCAGGAGCCCACAGGAAGCTTGGAGGGCAGGCTCCACCTGCCAGCCAGGTCTGTTCCCATCCAGTACTCCCGCACCATCCCCCAGAGGGGGCGGGACTCACCACTCAGGGCCGATGTGCTGTTCTCCAGGGCCTGGCACACAGCCAACAGGAGACCTGCATGGGGAGAAGAGAGGAAAGGTAAGAGGCTTTCAGGACTTGAGGGAAGGTCCCCTGAAAAGAAAAGACCAGGCAGTTCTACAGAGTGGCCAAAAGGCAGGCCTGGCCACATAACTTGGGGGGCTCACTGCAAAAGGAGAATGTTGGACCCCTATTCAAAAAGCAGCAAAAAAAAGTGTGCCTTTAAAGGTACTCAATATTTTATTTTTTTCCTTCCTTCCACGGTCTCTACCTGTTCTGGTGTTTTTTTTTTTTTTTTTAAACACTGTGTAATTCTTTCTTATTGTAATGAAACACACATAAGATCTACTGTTGTCCACCATTTTTATGTGTACAGTTCAGTAAGATTAAGTAATTCAGGCTGCTGTGCATGTCATGAGGGTGGTTTCGCTGTGTCTGTCATCTCTCTCTGAGGTGTAAGGATCCTGGCAGGCTGAGCCCTGGGTGCCCAGAGTCCCCAGGGACAAGTGTGTACATGCACAGGTAACCCCCCACAGCTGGTTTTCCTTCCCAACAGCAGCTGGATGATGTGTTGTGACCCAGTCAGGGCAAGGCCATCTGGACAGGACTTTCTTCTTCCCAGAGACTCCAACCGAGGCAGACAACTGACCCCCAAGGGTATTACAAGGTCTGTGTCTGGACGCATCGGGTATCTAGATCAGGGGCAGGGGACAGCCTTGTCCCTGTCTAGTCACCCACCGAACAGGCTATGGAGCTAACACCACCTTTTCTTGTGTCCAGGGCAGAATGTGGCAGAGGTGAGAACCCACTCAGGGGAGGCAGGGAGGTGGCAGTCGGTAGGATTATGGGAGCCGAGGCTCCAAGTCCCAGGACACTCTCTACTGTCCCACTGAACTTCACTTTTGAAACACAAATTCAAGGGTAAAAACTGTTAGGAATTTCAAGACTGCAACTGCACAGCATGTGAGGGTAGGGACTCCGTCAGAAGACACAGGGTGCACGCCCACGAAGCTGCCCCTACCGGCAGAGGACTTTCTGTGCCCTCCCATTACAGTACTGGAGGTTTCTGGAAAGAGCAGTAAAGTTCCAATAAAGAAGGAACCTCTTGGGAGTTACACAATCAGGATGCACTAAATTAAAATGACTTCCTAAAACTGAAATGTAGAAAGATACCCTGGTGGCCACACACAGGCCGTGCCACCTATAGGTTAGCCTGGAAGACAGCGGAATCAAGTCAGCACAGAAAAGAGGCAGAGGTGGGTGCTGGTACTGCTCCACCAGCACCCACTCTTGCATGCAGGTTGTGAGGGCCCCTTCCCCTTTCCACTCAGGTGCAGACACAGAAGGCCTTGATTCTCAGGGGAGAAACTTAACTAGGCACAGGTAGAACAATCATGGTCAGGGCTTTCCTTTTGGCCTTTGAGATAAAAAAAAATCACAAAACAGTGGCCCACTTTTCCTGGAGGTCTGGCATGGATTTCCTAAACCCTTATACAGCCCAGGAACCAGATACTGGGGCTAGAGTGAGGCAGGGGGCGAGGAGAGAAAGTGGGTAAGTAAATTCAAACGCCTTTCTCCATGCAATTCCTTCTTGCCGATCATTTTGGAAGCATGGCTCTTGGGGTTCCTCTGGTCATATTTATTTTTTTAAAGATTTATTTACTTGAGAAAGAGAGTGAGAGAGAGAGAACATAGAGGGGAGAGGGTCAGAGGGAGAAGCAGACTCCCTGCTGAGTAAGGAGCCTAAGGTGGGACTCAATCCCGGAACTCCAGGATCATGACCTGAGCCAAAGGCAGTCGCTTAGCCAACTGAGCCACCCAGGTGTCCTCCTCTGGCCATATTTAAACAGCCAAGTCTGGAATCCACACATCAAGCGTCTGAGGACTCCTGCCAGAGACAGGTCCACATTGTCCACTGGGGACCAGCCATGACCTGACTTTGCTGGGACTGCCACCAAGCACTCTGGGCCCAAGTCAGCCAGTGACCGGTGGTAACATAAAGAACACGGGGATTCTTTGCGTAACTCTGAGGAAGCGCTACTGGCCTGTCACAAACTGTCCCTGAACCAATGACTTATCTTGCTCCCTCCCTCCTGGGCCCCATAGCCTGTCAGTCAGGGAAAGCAGAGCCCATACAATTTCTGGTCACCGTATCAACTGCTGCCTGAGCAAAGCCAGGACAAGAAAGCAAATACCGTCCAACTGCAGCCAGGACAGAGCAGAGACGGACGCTCACTCTCCAGCGTCCATGGAGGGGTCACCTCCCCACCCCTACCCCGAGCTGTGGGGCAGGTCACCTTGCCTGCTCTCTTCCTCACCCATAAAGCCATCAGCTGCCGAGCTCACAAAGGCGTTCTGGGAACTCATTGGAGTTTGCAAAATCACCACGTTCCACAGATGAAAATCACTGGGTTTTTTGAGCAATATGGAGACTAGTTCCTTTCTACACCCACAAAATCTGACGGTAAACAACCCAGTGCCCTGCAGTCTTGGTTCAGGCACAAATTCTGTTGATGAGAGGAGAGGCCTCTGCTTTCCTGAGGGTTCCAGGTCAAAAGACAGGGGTCAGACCTCTTTCACTGCCCCCTATCCCCACTGTGTGGGGGTGCCCCTTACTGGACAGGTACCCGTTCTGGGCCCGGCACCCAGTTTCGGGCCTTCACCAGACTTGATTACCCATGGTAACCATCTGGTGAATCAAGTCTTGATTCCCTGCCTTCAGGTCCAGCTTCTGGAAACACGTGGTTTCACAGGCAAGGAAACAGGAGGCTTCCAGAGGTGAAGAATTTGCCTGAGCTCCTGCAGTCAAGTTCAAGCTCAAGGCTGTGCGAAGTCCATGCCCAGGACAGCGTTTCATCATCACACCACTCACGGTCCTCTAACCACAGTCTGTCACGAAACACTGGCAGGTGTGTCTCACCAGCTACAACCTCCAAATAAGTCTGAACAACAGACAGATTCAGAAGCCTAGCCTCGAGGCCTCATCTCTCTGGTCTGCAGGTGTGTGTTGCTTGTTGGGGCTTTCTTGCTGCCTCCAACTTCCCCCACTAGGAGCCACATCTTCTGAGGGGCTAGAGTGTGAGCAATCCAGACCCCCAGCCACCTCATCTGTGTATAGCTAGGAGCCCATACTGCCAGCCCCACGGCTGTGCTTGGAAAAGCCGTGTGAGGGCCTTCTAGAAACCTGTGGCCCTGGTAGGCTTGGAGGCTCATCCAAAGCAGGAAATCCTTCCCTGGGGCACCTGTGTGGGGATGGGCCGGCTGCGGCCTGCAGTGGTCTCAGGAAGACCACACACAGTTCAGATGGGGGCCTGGAGGCTGTAGGCACAGGCTCTCTTCGCTGGCCACAACCTCCCCACCCCCAACCCCATGACCTCCTTCTGGGGCAGGAATCCCTTCTGCGCAGCTCTTGCCAGGACATTTCTGCTTAAATAGCTATAAAGATGGGAATCCCTGGATCATGGACTTCAAAAAGGAAAAAAGGGTTAGTAGTGGGGGTGGGGGAAAGCTATGAAAGCTGATCCTCCACACAGAGAAGAGTGGAAACCCAGACCTGCCCTTGGCGGGGGTGGGGGTGGGACAAGTGTTGTAGTGCTTCTAATTCAGCTCTTTGGAACTTAAAGTTTCCAACAGAAAAAACATCAATAAAGAGGCCGACTTACTTATCTGGTGAGTTCACAGACCAAAGCCACCATGAAACTGGTTCACTGGTGGGGCAGTCCTAACTGCTACTGAGAGGTGTTGGGCCCTTATCTCCCCTGGGCCACAGAGCAGCAACCCCCCCCCTCCCCTGGTCCCTCAGTGCAGCCCCCTCACTCATGCATGGAATTGGGACACCCTCTCTCCTTTCCCACCCGTCAGCCTGGTGACCTCCTCCTCTGTGGACACTCAGCTCTGGTGCCCAGATCTGGGGGAAGCATGCTCAGCTCCCTGGGAATCCTGGTGGCATTGACCTTGCCTTGCTCTGGTATCTATGACAGCTAGTGTTTACTTCCCGGCTCTGACCCAGTCCACTGTTCGGATCAGCCGTTCCTCCTAGAAATCAAGAGTTGTACATTTCATTCATGTTAAGATCCCATAAGTCAGACTGCCTGAGTGAAAGAGGGAAGCAGAGGTTGTGGTATCAGGGAGATGAGGGGAAGGCAAGAGGGTGCTGTAGACCCTTCTGGATCAAGGATACACTGGATTTAAAGGAGGTGCTGAAAAGAGGTCTAAGGATGAAGAAACAATGCAGGCAGGGGCGAGGGGCAGAGAGGGGCAGAAGAGAGTATGGGTGCTGGAAGGAGGGAAGCCAGGATTCACCCCCCCCCCCCCACACACACTCTGCCTTTCCTCTCCTGCTGTACTCAGGGCTGGAGGGTCATCAGGGACAAAGCCAGGAGCTCAGGAAGTAGTAGGTGGGCCCAAGGTCTATAGGGGACCCACACGGAGCAATTGTGTGGGCACAAAAACACATGTGAGCAGGTCACATAGGGCCCAGGGCCTGCTGGTATGACTTCTACGGCCTCTTCCCTTTTGAGCAGCATCCCAACATTTAAGGTTTACCTGTAAGCATGGCAGGATTTTTTTTTTTTTTTTAAGATTTTATTTATTTATTTGACAGGCAGCGATCACAAGTAGGCAGAGAGGCAGGCAGAGAGAGGGGGAGGAAGCAGGCTCCCTGTTGAGCAGAGAGCCCAATGTGGGGCTCGATCCCAGGACCCTGAGATCATGACCTGAGCTGAAGGCAGCGGCTTAACCCACTGAGCCACCCAGGTGCCCTAGCATGGCAGGATTTTAAGTGCATAGCAAAACCTGTAATATTGTAGGATTTTATCAGTATTTTTAAATGCAAGAGGTTTTGATCCACAGGACAATGCTGTCTGGTTTCAGGTTCAGAACTGGTTAGGAAGAGAGAAGGAGAACACTGCAGGGGACAGACAAGGAGGAACTGTGGTAGGACCAGGACACGAGCTTGCTCCTGGCGAGTGTACCCATAAATGTTGCGGCTGGAGGCAGACACATGCAACCCCCGTCACTCCCGTGTAGGGAGGGTGGCCTTCAGAGAGTCGATGGTTTTCTCCAAGGAAGAGGTGACAATTCACATTGGCCCCTGCTTACAGAGACATCAGGGACACTTGCTTCAGAGGGTGGCAGGCAAAGCCACAGAGGAATTTGTGGAAGAACTGGCCAGACAGGATTAGGGATACTCTGGGGGTAGCAGGGAGAGTTCAGAAATATGTGACATGGGAATGAATCACCTGAGCAGATGGGCTTATGGGACAGAGGGCTCTTTCTTCCATCAACCCAGCCTCTGGAACACCACTTTTAAAAACACAGGCCGGACCCTGCTACCCAAGGAGAGAGCCTTCCAGAGAGACTCTCTGAAAGTGTTAGTGTTGTGGGGCAGGTGGGAGGTGGCCATGCACAGCGAAGAGACCAGTCGTGCAGGGAGGCGGCAGCTTTTAGTTACAAACCCACACAGGCTAAGGTCCTGACTCCCTGGCCCCAACAGAGCTGTCACACGGGACAAGTTAAGCAGGAAGACATTTCCACGCCAGTGGCAGGTGGTGGCGGGAAAACCACTGGAGTCTGGATGGTCTTGCGAGCTCTCCCCTCTGTCTGTCCGGAATTCTGTCCTGGGATGACCCCTGCGGCTGACAGTGTTGCTACGAGTCAGCGCTGCAACACTGGCCTGAGACCTGACTACGGGCCCTGCAGTCTCCCTCGAGAGTCACACCAGTGCTAAGAAGTAGATACTGTAGGGCTTGAATTCTGGAGGTGAGAAAGTAGAGGGGTAGGAGATAAGTAACCTGCCCAAGGTCCCCTAGCTTGTAAGTGACCTATACTGCAAGTTCCTGTCACCAGGTCCAGTTGGCCTCACTTGGCTTCTGCTTCTCCCGTGAGGTACAAAGAACACAGGCATGCTAGAAAAGTCCACCGCCACCTCCTCTCCCTTGTGGAGAAGCCAGGTACGCACTGCAGCACGGGGAACACAGGTTAACAGGGAGCCCAGAGATGACGGTTCCCTATGAACGGGGTCACCCTTAGCAAAGCACTTCCCCTCTCTCAATCTTAGGCTCTTTAAAGGACAGAGTTGGGCCAGAATGTCTGCCAGTATATAAATTCCAGGCATCTATGAAGATACTGGACTGTACATCTTCCTCAACCATCCAGCCAGGGAAGGGGGGGCACAATGGCTTCATTCCAACATGCTGTAGGTGGGTCCCTGCCCACAGACCAAGTAAAGCCTTTTGTGTGCGAACAAGCTTGGTTTATGGTAATTTTGTCCTTCAATTTTCCAGGGTGTTTATATCAAATATCAGAAGATGGGTGAGACCCTATTTCTAATCCTAATCAAGCACTTTCTATCTCTACGTTTTCAGCACAATCTTGAAAATATACTCCAAGCTCACAGTCCACGAGGGAATGAGCTTGGGTTAGTGAATGAGCTTGGGACTCTCAGCTGTCCCTCCTGGTGACCCTCGGGGTGGCCGTAAGTGGCAAAGTCCAGCTTGATGGGTCTAAGCAACACCTCAGGACTATGACATCATGGAAAATAAGCCAGCGTTGGCTGAATGCTCATGGGTAGTTTCCATAACCATCTCAATATATCTGTGCATGGGAAAAAGCCAGTGTATTCAGGGAGAACCTTCAGGATCAGGGAGGAGGAGATGAGCAGAAGGGTGTCTCAGCTGCAGGGTTGACCATTCTCTAATTCTGACTCAGGGTCTGTTATGGCAGAGCAGAAGGGAGCCCTGCCCTCAGAACTGGGTTCCAGTCCCAGCTCTGCCATCCTTCCCTGCAAGGCCTTGGGTGTGTTAAGCTAACCTTGCCGAGCCTTAGCGTCCTCATTCACAAATATGGAGGACGACCACCCCACAGGGCTTCCGCAAGGATTAAATACAATAAAATGGAGTATACAGGCTCAGAGAAAAATACAGTCTTCCATACGCCAGCAAAGGCAGATGAGGATGGGGTGCCCAAGCGTCATGCCGATCACAGGTCTCCACAACCTGCTTCCTAAGCCTCCAGCACCCCGACCACTCTCCAGTAGCCTGCACCTCAACCCACGTGTTCAAAAATAAATTCGGCTCATCCCTGACCTGTTCCACCTCCTCCTGGCTTCTAGGCGGGGCTGAGGAACCCACAGCCATCGGCTACCCCTCCCTCCCCTTTACCCCATATCCAAGCCCAGGCCTCCTCCGCAGTCTGCCTCCACATCATCTATCTCATCCATCCCCGCATCCCTACTGCCAATGCCCCAGTTCAGGCCTCATCATCTCTCCTGGGCTATCACAATAGCCGCCTGACTGGTTTGCCTGCCAACAGGGTGTTTTTTTTTTTTTTTTTTTTTTTTTTTTTTTTTTTTACCTTTGCTGCTGCTGCCAGAGTGAGTTTCCTGAAACACTTGCTAGACCACAGCACTTCTTTCCTCTAAACTCCCCACAGGCTACCTGCCCACATAACCCAGTCTGAAGTCCTGAGCAGAGAAGCAACATGCAGAACCTGGTCCCAAACCCCGTTTCCACCTGCTATTCCCGCCGGACCCACAGAGTCCAGCTGCCTGTCATGGTTCCCTTTTCCCTGTATACAACCTGCCCTCACTCAGCTCGGGGCCGTAGGTTCATGCTACCAGGGTCCAGATTCCAGCCCTTCTGGCTCTGTGATGCTTAACTGCCTGAGCCTTAGGTTTCTTTGCTGTAAAAAGAGCTAAAAAGATATCTCTTTCCTGCACAGGGCTGTGATGAAGATTAAATGGGGGGAGGGCACCACGGAAAACGTGGGGTACACACAGTGGCATATAATAAACACGCAACACATGGAGGTCCCACCTAGAGCTGCCAGGAATGTTCGGCTGATCACTCAGGCTGGCACGCCCCTTCCTCTTCCTTGCCCGTGGAGGTCAGATTTGCCTCTCAAAGCCCCACCCAAATGCCAGAAATAATCATTTCTTCTTCAGAGCAGACCTTATCTGATTCTGCCTTGCATTTTGGAAGTTTTCCCATCTTCTCGGTCTCCCTCTCTGCTGTGGCCAGGAACCACGCACCGCTCACCGGGCACCATGTCTCACACCTAGTTAGGTCTTTGACCCACATATGCTGAATTGAGTTCCTCTAAGAGGTCACTAGCTTGAAAACAGAGTGGAGGGGTGGGTGTTGAGAGTGCGTGGATGGGGAATGGGAAAACCAGCAGATCCTCAGAATTCCTTCCTCCCTTCCACGGTAGACCCTCCAGAGACACAACTCTAAATCTTGGTTCTCATTCTGGTTTCAGCCAAAATGAACAACTCTTGAAACCTGGTATGCATTCATTCAAGAAGTACTTACTGGGGGCACCTGGGTGGCTCAGGTGTTAAGTGTCTGTCTTCGGCTGAGGCCATGATCCCAGGACACTGGGATTGAGCCCCACATCAGGCTCCCTGCTCAGCAGGAAGCCTGCTTCTCCCCCTCTCTCTTCCCTGGCTTGTGTTCCCTCTCTTGCTGTTTCTCTGTCAAATAAATAAATAAAGTCTTAAAAAAAAAAAAAAAAAAGAAATACTTGCTGAGTACCACTATATGGCAGGCACCATTCCAGGGGCTGCAGACCTAGAAAAGGACTAAAAGTTCCTTGTCTTACAGGGCTTGCAACAGATCCTTCCTGTGAGAAGCAATCCTTCCCTTTCTTGGCAACCATTCACACTAAACTCCATGATAGACATCTGAGGCACCATCATTCTGCTGGCGGGGGGGGGTGGGGGGTAGTTAAAATGTATCTTCTACTTCTTTTTCTTCTTTTCTTAAATCTTATGTATCTATTTGACACACAGAGGGAGCACAAGCAGGGGGAGAGGCAGGCAGAGGAAGAAGAAGTAGGCTCCCCACTGAGCAGGGAGCCTGATATGGGGCTCAATCCCAGGACCCTTGGATCATGACCTGAGCCAAAGGCAGAGGCTTAACAACCGAGCCACCCAGGCGCCCCTGTGTCTTCTATTTCAATAATGACGTGAACTGGCCTCTGTAGAAGAGAGGAATGGGCAGTGCTATCCTTCTCTGGAGCCTGGAGTGAGTCTCCAGAACCTGCAGGCTGAGATGACCCTGACTTGTTTGGGCACCTGCTGACAGACTCCAGAGAGGGTTATGTTCATATGCTTAACTCATAGGCTTTTCCTGAAAACTTTATGAGAAAACAGGAAGACCTGCACCCGGTGACCCCAAGGAGGAAGAGACAGAGTCAAGAGGGGCCCAGAGCAGAGTGAATGGCTTGGAGCAGCAGAAGGGCCAGCCCAAGGACTGTTTGCTGAGCGCTACACGCCCAGGGGCTCTTTGGGCCAAGGCAGGACTTACCGAAGGAGTTTACAATCTATAGGAGGAGACACAACGGAAGCAAACACACGTACCCACCTTCTGCAAGCATCTCTCGTGATCTCTATTCAAGCCTTTTGTTCCACCCAAATATGTCTACCTGGTTCAGGTGTCCTAAATTTCCTCATTCTTTCCTGCTGCCCCAGCCTCTTCTACCCAACTTTCTGGGCCCACTAGACCCTTACATCCTCCACAGCACCCTTCAGATCTCTCCAGCAAGCATGCCTCTCCTTTCGGCACCGGGGGGGGGGGGGTACCGGGCTGTGCGGGGCCCACTGAACTCACGCACATGGGCCAGCCCCTTGCTCTCCCTCTCTTGGCCAGGACCTCATTTCCCACTGTCTCTGGTTTAGAAGAACGGATGATTTTGGTCTTTCTTCCCCTACCCTCAAGGGCCAAATGAGAATATTTACAAAATGCTTTAAGCTCTTTGCAGTCGAGATCTCTATTAATGCCCAGGACTGAGGCCTCCTGCACAGGCATGAGAGAAGGAATGCGGCGGCAAAGGGTGACGTGTGCTTGGACTTCAGGAAAGGTGTGCCAAAAATATAAAGGACTAAATAAAAAGCAGAGAGACCCTCTCAGCTGGATGTGGAGGCTGCCCGTTGGGATATCTTCGTTTCTGAGATCTGGTGGGTGACGTCACACCTCACACTGCCACACAGACACCTTCCTCTTCTAACACCCCTTCCTCCCTCAGAACCTCCTAGAACAATGCCATCACTGATTTGGTGGTATAGAGGACTCACTCTGCTGAAGCAAAGCACATTCAGGGACAACATATCTTTACCAAAAAATGGGCTAGCCAGGATGCACCAAACATCTCCCCTGGGCAGGAATGGCCCTGTGCCCACTCCCACCCCCCACAGATCGATGCTACGCCCTTTTTTGTGGGGAGGAAGCAGTCATCTCTTGGACAGAGTTTAAGCCTTAGCAAAGGCCTGCGCCAAGGGCTGGGTACTGAGTCAAACTTCCTTTCCCAGCAGGCCTGCTCCCGTGCTGGCTGCCTGAGGGCCCCATGGAGGGACTGCGGGGCAGCGGGGGGAGGATCACGGAGCCCTCAAGCCTGCTGGAGAGCCCTGGTTGCTGAATCACTAACAGGCTCGACCAGAGCTGAGCTCTGAGGTGGCAAGCCGCTGTGCCAGGCTGAGGCACCCCAAAACCTGATGCCACCCGCTGACACCGATCAGAGGCATTAGAGCGTCCGTGGAAAGGGCTACACTGGACATCCTCAGAGTCCCAGAGGAGAGAAGGAGTACGGGAATGGGCCAGAGACCAGGCCAGGATGAACTGGCAGACTCAGTGGTCCTACCTGCAGGGTTCAGGTCCCTCGGCACCGGGACAGATGAGCTGAGACCTGGCTGCCAGGAAATTCAGAAATCAAATGCCAGCTCTGGAAGAGCCCCCCGGGGACCTTATAATCACACCCCCCCCCCCGCCCCCTCCGCTGAGGCCCATGGCCACGGCTCAGCTTCTCCTGGCCTTGCGGCTCCACCAGGGCCACCCGCCAGGCCCAGGGTCAGCAGTGGCTCAGGCTCAGGACCTTCGACTGGCTGAGTTAGCCTCTCAGCAGTCCCAACAAAGTCCAGCCGATCCCTCAGCTACGTCACAGCCATCAGTACACACCACTCACAGCAAGTGGCTTAGAAGCAGGCCGGGCGCCGGGAGGAGATAAAAAATACGCAATCCTTGAACTCTGCCCCATTTCCTCCATGTGAATGGCTTGGTGGTGACAGACTCATCCCTTCCCGCTGCTCTACCCGGACACCCTCAGAACCACCCTGCCAAAGGCATTGCAGCACTTGGGCCAAGATAAACACCAGCGTGACTTGGAAGAATTTCAGATCGATGTAGCATCAACCTGGGAAGGGAGTGGTGGACAGAGCGGGACAGACAGCCCCGCACCAATGCTATGCAGGCTTCCATCGTGTGCTGTGTTCTCAAGGCTGGCCACAGAATGCCCCTTAGGAGAACTCAGCTTGATCAGATGAGGGCCACTGATCGAGAAGCAGGGGCCAAGCAGAGGAAACAGATTCCTGGGACTACAGTTTTAAGAGTTAAGGGGAAAACACACCGAAGTTCTTGTAACCCTACATTTCTCATCTGACTGGGAAAAATGTTAAGTGCTTTTCCTTGGGTCTTGGAGGTGAGGGCCAGGAGGAGAAGAAAGAAAGGAGAAGAAAGAATGAGGGTAAGAAAGTTTCTTGGGGACAAGGGCAGGTGCCGGATGCTGAGAAGGAGCCAGACAAGAAGAGGGCAAGAGGCACTGGACTGCCAGCCTTGTACTGGGAGACCCCTGGGCAGGCCACGCTTACCCTGGGGTTCTCACTGCCAGCCGTGCTCCCTAGGGAGAGTCTGAAAACTGGTGGGGGTGGCTTCTGATGGTCACAATGACTGGGGGGCACTCCTGGTATTTAGGCAGTAAGAGCAGGGACACTAATTTATTGGAATGCACAGGATTTTGTCTTGTGTAAGAGGCTCCTAGTACACCTCGTTGAGAAGTCCTGCACCCACCAGGATAGTCCTTTCAAGCACGGGGCATTCAGCCTCCAACTGCACATGTGCAGAAGTACCCCAAACTTGGGGGAAATGGAATAAGCCAGAAGTCTCATGAATGGATGGTGGCACTCATTAGAGCCTTGTGGTCTCTGGGAAGCTCATGGGGGGGGGTGGAGGGGGTTTCTGCTCATTGCCTGCTTTCTTTTAACTGGGATGCTCTCTTCCCCCTTCACGGTTCCCTCTATTCCTCTGTCCATCTGTCTGTCTCTCTGTATTAACCTGGAGTGCTTGGGTTGCACAATATGAACCCTACCTATAAAGTAATGAGATTGACCAAGCACAAACAGAGCCCACTCCCAGTGTTGTATAGTCATGGGGTTCCAAAGAGACTCCCAGAAGCCCTAGGGGGAGGAACTGATAGGAGGAAGGATATATTCTCGTCTCTTGGCCCGCTGCCTAACTTTAGGGTCCCCAACACATTTCCCTCTACCAATGTGGATTCTTTTGGCCACAGGGAGCACCGCCATTCAATGAATGCCCCCAAAACACTTAGTCGTATGGGCAAAGTCTGCTCTGCTGCGAAGACAAACCAGTAAGGAATAGGGCATGCCTGTCCCCACAGTTTTGGGGTAGACAACATCACGTACCTTTTAGTTGTGTCAACTTAATGCAATTTAAAGGAAGACCAAAAACCTGGGAAGACATAGTAGCCCTCTCGGGAAATGGGAATGGGATCTCTCACACCAACCTGCTCCTGACCCTTTCCCTGTTTACTCTTTTGAACCTCTGCAAGGGGAAAAGAGTAGAGAGGAGAAGCAAAAGGGAAGAGGGAACAGGGAAAAGATGACATTTTCTGCTAGGGTGGTTTAGCTCGGGCAAGAATAGGAGAACGTCAGAATGACGTGGGTGGCAGCCTGCACATTTCAGACCCAGGCAGGAGCACAGTGAGAAGGGGGTCTTGCTTAATATTCAGTGTATTTCCAAAGCATTGCCTAGAAAAAAAAAATCAGACTTCTCTAGATGAAGGTGGTCTAGGAAGCAAAACCAGCTGGTGAGAAGGTACAGCTCCTCTGGGGGACAGCTGCAGGGCTTGTGGCAAAATAAAACATCGTGTGACCATATGGTCCAGCAGCAGAGCTTCCTGGTGTTTACACAAGTGACGGAAAGCCCAAGTCCACAGAAAACCCTGCGCACACAGGTTTATAGTGGCTTTCCTCATAATTGCCCAAACTTTAAAATCACCAGGAGGTCCTTCCATAGATGAATGGATAAACTGGGGTATACCCAGATAGAGGAATATTAAATACATGGTATTAAGTCAAATAGGCCAAGCAAAAGAGGTTTTAAACTGTAGGAGTCCAACTATAGGACATTTTAGAAAAGGTAAAATTTGGCAGTTGCCAGTGGTTTAAGAGAGGGAGGCAGAGAGAAGTAGGGGAAGACAGGGGGCTTCCGGCAGTACAACTTATTGTGTGTGTGTTGTGGGGGGGGACCCAGGTCTCTATACGTTTGTCAAAACTCTGAGAATGTAGAACACAGGAATCAGCTCTAGTGTGAACTAGGGACTTTAAATTTAGTTGAAAAGAGCATCAACATTGTTTGGGGGAGGAGAATACCACTTTTATTAGCAGTTTGGGGTTTCTCCCTCTGAATATTTTCTTGTCGGCTTAGATCTTGATCCCCCGCATCCCCGCAAGTACTGTCCATACCCTGGAACCCAAGGGTCTGCCCTGCGGTGGTACCATACTTTCTTAAGCATTTTCCCAACTGCTGGCCATCATATTTATGATTTTAAATTAATACTATAGCTGCTGTCTTTGAGCTTACAGCTACTTTTTGGTGCTATTCCCGATTATATTATTATTATTATTTTTGTGTATGGTTGGTGCACGATGTTACATGAGTTTCAGGTAGACAACAGGTTGTCCACCTGATTCAGCTTCTCCAGAGGCTGTGTGTGCTCTGCTTACCACAAGTAAGCTCCCATCGGTCACAACGCAGCGCTATTACAACACCATTGACGGCATTTACCCTCCGCTGTGCCTTCCATCCCGTGACTTAGTCATTCCCTGACTGGAAGCCCGCACCTCCCGCTCCCCTTCACCCACTTTGTCCATCCCTCCTCCCCTGCCTCCTCCCCTCTGGCAGCCATCGGTTTGTTCTCCATATTTATAGGTCTGATTCTGCTATTTGCTTGTTCATTTGTTTTGTTTAAAAAAAGTAACTTTTGTTAATGATAATGTACTAATATTGGCTCATCAACTGTAGCAAATGTACCACAGAGGCATGATGTTAATAGTAGGGGAAATTATGTGGGGAGGGGTGAGGAAGTCTATGGGAATTCTCTGTACTTTACACTCAATTTTTCTATTAAACCTGAAACTACACACACAAAAAAAAAAGTCTATTAAAAAAACAGCTGTTGACAATTACCACAGTAGGAAGCTGAATTATTTTACTCTATGTTCCAAACTGTCCCATCACTCTGCTTCCCTAAGTTCAAGTCAAATGTCACCCTAGGAAGGTCATGGCATAAGCAGCTTGAATTGGACTTTTCTGGAAATGTGGAGTAGACACTGCTCAGCCTTCCATGGAGGCCCCGGATCTGAGCCTCCCTCCCCATCCGTCAGCTTGGCTAAAGTATGGCTTTGAATTCATCACTGTGAATTCCAGCTGGCTGAAAGCTCAGAGGACAAGAAGTACAATTAGCTCTCTTACATCGTGAAGTGTGTTGTACGGGTGTGCTCGATAAACCTTTCCTGATAGCGGCTCCCGGGGAGAGGCAATGAGCAGCTCTGGTCACGGACTGGTCTGGGCTGCCACACACCCTGAGTCTCACTCTCAAACTGAGAGTGTGACGGATGAGAGAAAACAGAGGAGAATTATGTTCCTTGTAGAAACAGGCCAGAGACAGAGGAGGGGCGGGAGGGGGAGGGCTCTTCCAGGGAGAGGCTGGTAGGGACAGTCAGGAATCGGAGGCCTTCAAAATAACCGCGGAAATCCAGTATCTTGGTTTCAGGGCAACTGGCCTTGCTTTGGTGATTTTTAGTATAAAATAGATAACACATTGTAGACATGCTATCACTCAGCTGAGGACAAGTTATGAATACAATTTTCAGTCTGTTGTCAACTGGCTGTCGGTTCTGAGACCGAGGGAGCAGTTTCTAGAAGGGTGGTTTGATCCAACCCAATTCCTTGACCCTCTCGCTCCATCTAAGAATGGGTTCCCAAGCGGGTGTCAAGCACAGCATTCGTCATACCAAAACGAAGCGCCAGTTACAGAGAAGCCTTCCATCCCCCTCTTCCTGCCCTTTTTAATGATCCAGGCAGGAAAGGAATGAGAGAGGGCGGGGGCCTTTTAACTGTCCAACATCATCCTTCTGTGAAGACCCACACACAAGGTGATGAAGCAAGCGGCTTATTCCCCAGCCCTTGCATGGTCATAACCTGACACTTTATTGCATGTTTATTTTCGGTCTCCTTGGGACCACGTGGGGGGGGGGGGGAGATGGGAGTTTTTCAGTTGGCTCTATTCTCAGTGCTGAGGACAGTGCCTGACAGAGATCACTCTCAACAACACTCACTGAATCAATTTAGTTGCTTTTCAAGCCAAACTTGTCAGATAGTTCCAGAGACGGTCAGGGAGCGTGAACCACAAAAAACAATACTTGAACTCCTATTTGAGCGGGAGCACTTCATAGGACTTTATAAAATCTAGGTTCTTTCATTCTGGTATAAGGCAACACCATTAGAACTATTCTATGGTGACAGCTCTCCAAAAAATCATTCAGACGCTGGAGTGTATTCTTCATCATGGAGGTGTGTGTGCGCAGATAAATAGAGTTGTCATGGTCTGAACTGATGACATCTGACTTGAATAAATGAGGGGACTTGAATAAAATGAGGGAAACAGTCCTGCAAATATCTACTGAGGAAGGAGCATCCAGAGCTGAAACAACAGCAAGTGCAAAGGTACTGAGGTAGGAGTCAACGTAGTGTGTTCAAGGAAGATCAAGAAGGCTGGAGTAGGACAGTGAAGGGAAACAAGGCTGGGAAAATGCCAGGGCAAATGTCTCTCATGGGGAGAGCTGGGAGTCTGGATTTCCTTTCAAGCTGGACAGCCACAGGCAGGTTTTGAGCAGAGGAACAGTGGCACCTGATGTAGGTGTTATGACAATCACCAAGGAGACTGAGAAGGGAAGAAGCCTTATGGAGGCAAGACTGGAAATTGGAGGAGCAGGATGAGACACCTGCAGGAGTCCTGGTAAAAGGTGAGAGAGGTGGCAGGGGAGGCCTCAAGAAGTGCTCTGGTATACAACAGAACAGAAACAAGACTCACTGAACTTGGGAGGTGTGCTTTGGTCTCGTTCCTGCAGGGACCCCCACTCTTCACCCTGTCTCTGCCTCTACTATTCCTCCACTTTCTCTTCACCTTCCTAGGCCATGGTCAACCTTCAAGGCCCAGTTCAAACATCAATGTCTGCAAAAATCTTTCCTGCCCAACTCAGATGGAGGACCTCATCTCCCTCAAAAAATTAAAAGAAGAAATGAATAAACAAACAAATAAGAACACCGGCTTAGAGAAACCCACTAGCAGGCTTAACACAAGCCAATTTTCTCTTGATCCTGATGTTCTCAGACTTTTCTAAAGAGCTTTCACTGACAGTTCCCTTGCAGAGTCTGCCCAGAATCCCTGAGATTCCCCAGAATGCTACAAACTGGAATGAAGTTTCTACCCCTGGTTATTCCCAGGCAGGTTCCAGGAATCTCTGTCCAAGGTAACCGCAGGCTCACGTGTGAGACCCACATCCAACATCCAGGAGAAGCTAGCCTCTGGGTGATGACAGCTGGGCTCAAGGCTTTGCGGAAGCTTGCACAGTATCTGACCCTGCCTACCATGTGTCCCTCCCACTCCTGCCTGCAGACTGGACTAACGCATTCCTGGCTTGAGGGAGAAGGGCCCACAAGGAAAAAAAAAAACAAAACAAAACAGTGAACTCACCTGGGACCAGAGCACACAAGCTACAAATGTACAGACCAAGAGATTATTCTCTGCTCTGGATTTCTCTGTCCTAAATGTCCTGCCCTGTGCAAGCACAGCCTCGCTCACTACTGTCCTTCACATCTCCCCATCCCCCGGTGCCTGGAAGAGAGACACAGAGACAGGCAGCCCCGCTGATGCGGGTATAATGGTGAGTTGGGTGTGGGGCTGGAGCATTAGGACAGGCCACATAACCTTGGGAAAGGAGTCCTTCCCTCTAAGGAAGGCAGAAGTCAGCGTTCCTATCTGCTATGTCAATGCTATTTGGGGAGCAAGGGGTAAGAAGGAAAAGGAAAAGGAAAAGGAGAGAGAAGAAGAGGGAGACTCTGGGAGTAAATTATTCATCATCAATAAAAATGTATCTGTCAACTGTTAAATGTCAGGTATCATGCAAGGCACTGCAGAAATTGAGAATAAGGGAAAGAGGAAAGGGGAAAGAAAACGTCAAAAAGTAGGAACAGAAATCCTTAGATGAATCCTCCCCACCCCCCCGCCCACACACATACACAGGCTCATGGTCAACAGAGCAAGAGGTCACCCGGAGACACCCCAGTGTTAGGACCACAGAATGAAAGTAGATTCTTCTTCCCTAGCATAAAGGAGGCAGTACCTGATAATACCAATAGCTGTTCATACCAATTTATCTACATCCTAAAATGGAAGGTTTTTATGTAAACAAAGCCCTAGATTTTCAGAAAGTTTCTGCCCAGGGAGCCTCTGAAAATAGCTCGCCAGGTGATCAACAGCCCAGGTACAAACAACGAAGCCTTTTCTAAAGAGGCTCAACTGGGGGAAAACCAAGAACATGCATGGGTAGGTGGTGGAGAACAATCCAGACGTCTTTAATGCTTTCTAATGACCTCATTGGGCGCCTAAGCATGCTTTTACACAAAAGTTAATGACTTTATCTTTAAGGCCAAACAGTGAGGCCCTTCGCCCACTTCTCCGCTCACAGCGGAGTCAGATGACATCACGGCCCCCAGAGGGCATCTTGGCGGAGCCAGGCCAGCCGTGGGGAGGAAGACCACAGGCCCAGGAAGGTCTTACCATTTTGCACCCCGACCCTCTTCCCCATTTGTGAGGGCAGCTGGCACCTGCTCATTTAATGAGGCATATTCCAGGGAAGACCCTTATCATCCCGTTTTGTGGGATGATCCCGGCCCTGTGGTTCACTTCTCCAGGCCGGGAGCTCGACTGGGCTATCCGGCCGTGGCTCCCAGACAGAGCGGCTCCGTGCTTGGCCCGGGAACAGTCGCCCCCTGGAGCGGAGCCCTCTCCCCGCCGCCCACAGGGGAAGAGAAAGCAGCCACACAGGGTTGTTCCCTGATCAGTAAGCGAAGCACACGGACGAATGATTAAGCACGTGTATCTCCTTTTCTCTGCTGGGCAACAGTGGGTTATTCTGCCACCTTCTCATCCCAGTTATCAGGAGCTCAGCAGCTCCCTGCTCCTGGGGTTCCTTGGGGTCTCGGGTCAAGCTGAAAGGATGAGGGCATCTGAACCCAGAACGGACTGCTCTGCTGCAAAAGATTAAACCTTTCTTTCATCTTTTTCTCCTGCCGAATGTCACAATGCAAGAGCATCAGTTGGAGGAAGAAATGCTAGATAGTGGGTCGCTGGAGAGGAGGGGCTGCAAGTGAAGTTGAAGGGAGCCTCCAGGGCAGTGAGGAACAGGCCCTCAGAAAATACAAGGGGGCCTTCTACTCGGAGAACAACAGAATTTTTATGAGGAGGTGCTATCTGGGTGTTTGAATCTCAGGCGATAGTTGAGTTTCCTGGCTACCTAAAACATCAACTTTCCCTCCCCCGATGGGCCAGCAGGATGGGCTTGTGCAGAAATGACCAGCTGGTCAACCCTTTTCTAGAGGGGCCAGGGAAGCTACTGCAGGGGAGGCCATCGTCTGTAAGCCAACTAGAGATGTGAATACTCTGGAGTTACAAATTAGGGAGACAGTGTTCTAGAAAAGGATTATCAAGTAAGGTCCTTTAAATAAGACAGTGATTTTTTAAAATAAATGTTTAAATTTTTTTATAAACATATAATGTATTTTTAGCCCCAGGGGTACAGGTCTGTGAATTGCCAGGTTTACACACTTCACAGCACTCACCATAGCACATACCCTCCCCAATGTCCATAATTCCACTCACCTCTCCCAAACCACCTCCCCCCAGCAACCCTCAGTTTATTTTGTGAGATTAAGAGTCTCTTATGGTTTGTCTCCCTCCTGACCCATCTTGTTTCATTTTTCCCTTCCCTACCCTCCAGAAACCCACGTTGCCTCTCAACTTTGATAGGACACCTCTTGCTAACAGATGCACAGAGATCAAGCACAGATGCCCGCAGACACCGTTCAAACACATGGCGGCTGGAGCTGCAGAGGCTGAGTGTAGTTCGGGGGAACGAGCTTGGTGGGGCCACTCTTGCCACCTCGGGTACAGGGTGCCTCTATAAAAGCTCGCTGCAAAACGGGTGCTGGAAGCTATTTTCACTCCTACGACTTCTCCTTCTAGATTTCCTTTGCTTAGCAAAATTAAAAAAAAAAAAAAAAAGGCACTGATGTAGGTCTTTTGTAAAATTGAGTGGCCTAACACGAACTTTCATAAAGGGGAAGAGGGCACTTGTGGACTATGGGACAAAGGGTACGACTCCTTTACCTAATGGAAAAAATCCCCACCTTTAATAAACCTCGGTAAAATGTCCCCACTGCGGCCCTGCTCACACCTGAGGATCCAGGTACTAAACTATCTATTTGGAGGTGCAAAGGCCATTAAAAAAATGCTGCCAGCCAAATGAAGGAAGTTCCTACATATGAGTGAAGCAGGAAAGCCCATTTCTGTTCTGATCTGCTGCTCTAGCAAGTCAGTGGAAATGTCTGTGTGTTTTGTGGGTCCACATCATGGCTCAGGTTAAGGGTGAAGCTACCAGCAAACGTGCTAACACAGATTCTATCTTTAGTGGGGCTGTGAAGAACTAAAGGTGTTAAAGCAAAAGTGGTAAAGACTCTGCCTACTTCCGCTATTATTTGGGAGACATGTCAACTGGTGGGGCATAGGAGGGAGGTGAGGAGGAGAAGAAGCCAGGAGTTGAGCAGAGGTCTCAGGGGCTAGAGCTCATGTGCATGTGACTTACAGGCATGTCACTCACTGGAGGACAGGCTGCCACATAAATGGAAGAAATCACCCTTTAAAACAAATACCTTTTAAACAATGTATGGTAGGTTGGGGGAGGAGGGGTAACTGGGTGATGGGCATTAAGGAAGGTGCCTGATGGAATGAGCACTGGGGGTCACATGCTATTGACGAATAACTGAATTCTACCCCTGAAACCAATGATATACTCTATGCTAATTGAATTTAAATAAAATAAAATTTTAAAAAAGAAAAAAATGGTTGACATAAATGCATACCAGCCTCCATGAGTGAATTTATTACTAGAGGTACCCCGATCACAATGAAATAGGGCAAGTAGCATGCCTTAGGTGATTATTTGTCTCTTGAACAGCTAACTCCCGACCTGAAGGAGAGAAAAAAAAGACCTGGGCCACATTTGTTTCTATTTCCCAGCAGTGGGAAGTGGCAACATTTCTTGTTGGCTAACATGACAATTACCTGTATGGCAATTACTCTCACTATGGTGAAAAACCTTAAGGGAGTGGCTGTTTGAAAAGTCCAATTACACTTGGCCTACAGTCTGCTACAAAATGGCACTTTCGCACGTGAAAGAAGCTAGGCACCTCAGCACCCACAGGCTTCCGTGAATGACACGGAGTAGCGGGACGACTAGATCAGTAGGCAATGCACCTGGGTTCGAATCCTTGCTCTGCTACTTCCTGGCTGTGGGAGCGTGGACAAGTCAACATTTTTGTGCTTCAGTTTCCCCATCTGTAGAATGGGGATAATCACCCTATCTCATAGAGCTGCTAGATGGGCTAAAGGGATTTGTATGACACATAAAACTCTTAAAGAAACTACCATCTACCATGCGCTGTTTTAAGTGATAGCCATCATCTCCTCAGGTCATGCCCTGCCCAAAACCCTGGTCTTAAGTGCAAGGTACCCACCATGTACCTTGTGTTAGATTGTAAAAAAATATAACAAAATAAAAACAGTGTCTGCTTCTACCAAGAATTCAGGGATTGGGGGCAAAAGCTAGGGCATGGCCCTCTTTGCATTATTATCACCAAACCCAGGAGAAGATCTCACGCACATGAAGTGTTTGCTATAATGAACAACCCATGTAGAAAAGAAATCCCCTAAAACGAATGAATAAATGAATAGCATCCCTCATTTCAATCTGATGGATCTTCTTTTGGTAATTCATCCCATTGGCTCTATAGCACAGCCTTAAATGACTGAAGTAGCCAGTTTGGGTGGATTAAGAACCGGATGTTACACTAGGCTTGATTCACAAAAATTAAAACTACTGTTTGATCACTTGGGTATATTCTACATGGGATGACAGTTGAGATGCTCCAAATGCCTCTGTCATTACTGTTAAAAGAAAAATGGCCGGTCTTTAATCTGAAATCCAAAAAATCCAGTTTAGTTGAAAGGACTGTTTTGTTTATTTTTCCCTCTCTTCCGCAGTAGAGGAAAGAGGCAATTCACAAGAAAAGAAGCTCACATTACAAAGTGAGTTGATGCTGTTTTCCTAAGTGTAAATCTCTAACTTTCAAGTGGTTCACTGGGGCATAACCAATCCTTTTGCCAAAAACTTCTACAACCTACAGAAGATTCAAAATTAGAACGTACTTGAAATGATGGCCTCTGTCAAAGAAGATCCCACTATCTTGATCCTAACAAAGCACTAGTCCAGGACTTTTTTTTAATGACTTTTTTTAAAATTTATTTTTTATTTATTTTCAGCATAACAGTATTCATTATTTTTGCACCACACCCAGTGCTCCATGCAATCCGTGCCCTCTATAATACCGACCACCTGGTACCCCGGCCTCCCCCCACCCCGCCCCTTCAAAATGCTCAGATTGTTTTTCAGAGTCCATAGTCTCTCATGGTTCACCTCCCCTTTCAATTTCCCCCAACTCCCTTCCCCTCTCTAACTCCCCATGTCCTCCATGCTATTTGTTATGCTCCACAAATAAGAGAAACCATATAATGGACTCTCTCTGCTTGACTTATTTCACTCAGCATAATCTCTTCCAGTCCCGTCCATGTTGCTACAAAAGTTGGGTATTCGCCCCTTCTGATGGAGGCAGAATACTCCATAGTGTATATGGACCACATCTTCCTTACCCATTCATCCGTTGAAGGGCATCTTGGTTCTTTCCACAGTTTGGCAACCATGGCCATTGCTGCTATAAACATTGGGGTACAGATGGCTTTTATAGATTCTTTTCTCTCCATAAGATAAGTTAAAATAGATCAGAGTTCTGCTATCCCAGTCAGGAAGAAAACCTTATTCGGTGAATACCTCATTCACAGGTAAAATGCGAAGTTTTGCATCAGGTACCATGCAGGGCTAAAGAGTTGACCCTCTGACCTAGCCATGACCTTCAGGCACCTAGAGACCCAGAAATAGCTTCTAAATCATTAAAGAATGGTGAAGGGACCTAACAACGCTAATGAGTATGTGCCTAACAACAGAAGGTCAGGCTATAGGATACAAGAAAAAAAAGATGAATCCACTATAATAGTCAGAGACTTCAATGCCCCCCTATCAGAAATGGACAGATTCACCAGCAGAAAATCAGTAAGCACGTAGTTAAACTCAACAGTACCATCAAGCAACCTGAGGTCATTGATGTCTACAGACAGACTACATCCAACAACAGAATACACTATCTTCTCAAGCTCACATGAAATTCACCAAGATACACCATATTCTGGACCATAAAATACACATTTAAAAGACTAGAAATCATACAGCATCTGCTCTCAGACCAGAATGGAGATAAACTTGAAATCGATTAGCAGAAATACAGCTGGAAAATCCCCGAAATACTGGTTTAAACAATATACTTCCAAAGAACACATGGGTCAAAGAAGAGATCTCAAGGGCAGTTAAAAAACATTCTGAACTAAATAAAAACGGTGATACAACTCATCAATATTTGTGGGATGCGGAAAAGGCACTGCTTACAGGGAAGCTGACATCGTTGAATGAATAGATTAGAAAAGAAGAAAAAGCTAAATTTTCATCTAATAATCCAAGTTGTCATCTTGGGAAAACATAGGAAAGCAAATTAAACCTGAAACAAGCAGAAGACTAATGAATGTATTAGTTTTAGTTACTGTTTTTCCTACTTTAAGTATCTGAAAACCAGTCCTCCCCATGAGACAATGCTCCTCAAACTTTTTCACTAGGACCCCCCGCACAAATGGCAAAGAGAAGGAAACTCATACCTATTCCTCTAGAGTCTGGGGCACGCTCTGAAATATTCCAAATGGAAAAAAGAATCACAACTTATCTTTCTATCCTGAAAATTAATTTTGTTATTTCAATCTTGCATTCTATCAACTAGTAGAGCTGAATTTGTTTTAATATATAAAATAATATGACTTGCCAGTTAAATTCCTTTTTGATTCTTTAATTATTCCTTATTCCAGGGAGATGTACCCATATACGCCAGGCTCTGAGCATATCACTGCGTATCCCACAGTACTCCCATTTGAAAAGGAGACATGCAAATACACAGTTTTGGTTAACCAGAACATCACATGGAGGACTGCAGGCCTGCCTCATGACCCCCAATTCATGAAAAGTGCAAAGTTCCAGAAACAATAGGAGCACACAGGCAGGTTTGCCATGCCTTTCAGTATACGGGCTGCCGAAGCAAGCACACGCCATGCCTTTCAGGACAGTGAGACCCAATGTCGATCAGTCTTCAGCCAAGCTGAGGAATGAGGTCGTCATCCTTTCTCCCCGGGATTCAAACACAGTAAGTATCCTCTCTACCACCACCCACGTTTCTTCCTCCAATATGCTCAGGTGGGACAGAAGTAGAAGTCTTGTCATGAAAGGGAGATGTGAACATGAAGGGACATCCATTGTAATCCAATGTCTCCTTTCCCAGTTTCAATGTTTTCTGCATCCACTTCTTGGGGCAATGATGCTTCCCAGCTCAGAAGAATGGTTCGCTATAGAATGAGCCTCAAATGAATGGAGTGGAACAAAACCTCCACAGGTAGACTGAAGGACTCCTAAGTTGTATCAAGTGACAAAAGTAGGATTTGCTATCAGTGATTAGAGAATAAACTGTTAAACAAACACACATGGAGCTACTGGACCCATATTTAGCAAAAAGGCAAGTTAGAGTCTTACCTCACATCTTACACCAAAATACATTCCCCAAGAACTGAAATTCAACTTGGAAAAGTAACAACATAAAAGTAGAAAGGGAAGGGTGCCTGGGTGGTTCAGTGGGTTAAGCCTCTGCCTTTGTCTCAGGTCATGATCCCAGGGTCCTGGGATCGAGCTCTGCATTAGGCTCTCTGCTCAATGGCGGAGCCTGCTTCCCTTCCTCTCTCTGCCTGCCTCTATGCCTACTTGTAATCTCTGTCAAATAAATAAAATCTTAAAAAAAATGCCTTTTTATTTGAAGGGAAAAGTGGGTATAAGAATATCTATATCCTTTGCAAATGACATATCAGATAAAGGGTTAGTATCCAAAAATCTGTAAAGAGCTTATCAAACTCAACACCCAAAGAACAAATGATCCAATCAAGAAATGGGCAGTGGACATGAACAGACATTTCTGCAAAGAAGACATCCAGATGGCCAAAAGACACATGAAAAAGTGCTCAACATCACTAGGCATCAGGGGAATACAAATCAAAACCACAATGAGATACCACCTCACACCAGTCAAAATGGCTAAAATTAACAAGTCAGGCTATGACAGATGCTGGCGAGGATGTGGAGAAAGGGGAACCCTCCTACGCTGTTGGTAGGAATGCAAGCTGGTGAAACCACTCTGGAAAACAGCATGGAGTTTCCTCAAAAAGTTGAAAATAGAGCTATCCTATGACCCAGCAATTGCCCTACTGGGTATTTACCCTGAAGATACAAATGTAGTGGTCCTCGTCCAAAGGGCCATGTGCACCTGAATGTTTATAGCAGCAATGTCTACAATAGCCAAACTATGGAAAGAACCTAGATGTCCATCCACAGATGAATGGATAAAGAAGAAGTGGTATATATACACAATGGAATTCTATGCAGCCCTCAAAAGAAATGAAATCCTGCCATTTGTGATGATGTGGATGGAACTAGAGGGTATCGTGCTTAGCGAAATAAGCCAATCGGAGAAAGACAACTATCATATGATCTCCCTTATACGAGGAAGTGGAGATGCAATGTGGGGGGGGGGGGCTTGGAGGTAGGAAAAGAATAAATGAAACAAGTTGGGGTTGGGAGGGAGACAAACCATAAGAGACTCTTAATCTCGGGCCGTTGGCTGCGGCGGCGGCTGCGCGGTCGCGGCGCGGTGAGGTCTGCGGGCGCTGGCAAATCGGGCCCAGGATGTAAAGCTGGTGGAGCCTGACGGCGCGTCTGACGCGGCGCTGGGTGGGGTAGAGCGTAGGGGGCGGTAGTCGGGGGTGGTGGGAGAAGGAGGAGGCAGCGGCGAATCACTTATAAATGGCGCCGAAGCAGGACCCGAAGCCCAAATTCCAGGAGGGTGAGCGAGTGCTGTGCTTTCGCGGGCCTCTTCTTTATGAAGCGAAGTGTGTAAAGGTTGCCATAAAGGACAAACAAGTGAAATACTTTATACATTACAGTGGTTGGAATAAAAATTGGGATGAATGGGTTCCAGAAAGCAGAGTGCTCAAATACGTGGATGCCAATCTGCAGAAACAGCGGGAACTCCAAAAAGCCAACCAAAGGGAGCAGTATGCAGAGGGGAAGATGAGAGGGGCTGCCCCTGGAAAGAAGACGTCTGGTCTGCAACAGAAGAATGTTGAAGTGAAAACCAAAAAGAACAAACAGAAAGCACCCGGAAATGGGGATGGCGGCAGCACCAGTGAGACCCCGCCGCCACCTCGCAAGGAGAGGGCCCGCGTGGACCCCACCGTGGAGAGCCAGGAAACCTTCATGAACAGAGTTGAAGTGAAAGTGAAGATTCCCGAGGAGCTAAAACCGTGGCTTGTCGATGACTGGGACCTAATTACCCGACAAAAACAGCTCTTTTATCTTCCTGCCAAGAAGAATGTGGATTCTATTCTAGAGGATTATGCGAATTACAAGAAATCTCGAGGAAACACAGATAATAAGGAGTATGCTGTTAATGAGGCTGTGGCCGGGATAAAGGAGTACTTTAACGTGATGTTGGGCACTCAGCTCCTGTACAAATTTGAGAGACCACAGTATGCCGAGATCCTTGCCGACCACCCGGACGCGCCCATGGCCCAGGTGTACGGGGCACCGCATCTACTGAGATTATTTGTGCGGATTGGAGCGATGCTGGCCTATACTCCTCTGGATGAAAAGAGCCTTGCGTTGTTGCTAAATTATCTTCATGATTTCCTGAAATACCTGGCAAAGAATTCGGCCTCCTTGTTTAGTGCCAGCGATTATGAAGTGGCGCCCCCCGAGTACCACCGGAAGGCCGTGTGAGGCCGGCGGCCCGCACTTCGTCTGGATCTCTGTAAACACAGTTTGTTTAGTCCTTCTCTTGTACAAATGATGCACTTTGAAAATGTTAGTGTACAACAGAGTTGATGTTTGTTTTCTGTTTGACCTTAAACAGAGAAAAATAAAAGGGGTTACAGCTCAAAAAAAAAAAAGACTCTTAATCTCACAAAACAAACTAAGAGTTGTGGGGGAAGGGGTATAGGGAGAGGGTGGTGGGATTATGGACATTGGGGTGGGATTATGGACATTGGGGAGGGTATGTGTTATGGTGAGTGCTGTGAAGTGTGTAAACCTGGTGATTCACAGACCTGTACCCCTGGGGCTAATAATACATTATATATTTATAAAAAATAAAAAAAAATATTAAAAAAATAATATCTATATTCATATAGAGAAAGAGACCTGGTCAGATACTTGCTAGTTAAACTTTGACTCTGGGAATCAAACTTGGGGGTGCTTTTTTATTCTTCTGTTCGTAAATTTTGATTTTGATTTGACTTTGGAAAAGGAGTGAGTGGGGGCGCCTGGGTGGCTCAGTTGGTTAAGCCACTGCCTTTGGCTCAGGTCATGATCTCAGGGTCCTGGGATCGAGTCCCACATCGGGCTCTCTGCTCAGCAGGGAGCCTGCTTCCTCCTCTCTCTCTCTGCCTACTTGTGATCTCTCTCTGTCAAGCAAATAAATAAAATCTTAAAAAAAAAAAAAAAAAGGAGTGAGTGGGATTTAACCAAGGCTGGCAGAGAAGGCGTGTCTCTAGCATGGCCCACGAGGGGAGGTGGGGACTAGAATGTGCCTGTGTTCTATGAACCCTAAGTGGTCTGCCCCAGAAGTATGTTTGTTTTGGGGTTTTCTGTGCATGGCAGGGGAGTGGCTGCTGAAGTTTAGAGGGAGTCCAGATCCAGAAGGATTCCCCATCTGTGTGCCTGAGGAGTTCACCTCACCTCCCTAAACAATGTTTGGGCCCCAAGCTTGCTTTCATTCCAGTTCAGGGGCCTATGATTCATCCCCTGAAACACTAATTATAACACCCAAGGTCTGCTATGTGCAAAAAACTTCTGTCATTGTTTAAATGTGCTGGCAGGGAGTGTGTACAGCATACAAACCGGCCCGATGGTATGCTCCTCCAGTGCAAAAATAATAACCCAGACACTGTTCCAAGGCAAGAAGTGTTCAAGCCCGGAGTTGCCAGCTGAGCTCTGACCTAGGGAGGTGAGCAGGTTAGGCCCCTCCACAGCTTAGAGTCCCTCCTCGCCCCTGCCATGGTAACAGTGACAAGCCTTATGCTGCTTCTTTCCATCATGAAAAGTTATGTTGCATTTGTTTTTGCCCTGCTGGGTCCCAAGGCCTGGCAGAGGGAGGGGAACAGAGTGTGTAATTGCAAACCTCTCATTTATCAGCTTCGGCTGCTTTTGTGTCACTACATGACGTGTACCATTTAGCCAGTTAATCTGCACGTCTTGGAAGTACAGCAATTACCCGGCGAACGCCTCTGACCCAGCGAGAGAGGACGAAAGAGCAGGAAAGGCGCATCTATCCTTTACGTGCCCAGGAGAATTGTTTACTGACCTCATTCAGACTCAGATCAAAGGCCCTAAAGAACTCAAGCTGAAGATACGGTCTCTGTAAGAATCCAATATTTCCACCTCCAAGTTCTGATCTTAAAAACAAAAACAAAAAAATCACCCCAAAGCAAATGAGCCAACAACAGCAAAAATCTTCCACAGGAGCACTGGTTGTCTTGCTTTGAACACTCTTGTCACATCGAATGGACCCAATAGTGTATTCGGAGGTTTTTAAACTTCTTAAAGCTTAAGGAACCAACAGGAAGCTAGTCAGTAGCCTTTGCTAGAAATTATACTGCCATGCATCACCCAAACCAGAAATGGTATTACTATGGCAGCTTCATCACACGCAGTTAGGCAAATAAGTGGGTGAAATTTCCCTGGGCTCCTGGGAACAATACTAAAATGAAGCCTTCATTTGAATTTGACTTAAGATTAAAAAGAAGGGTTTGTTGTTGTTGTTTTCCCCCAAAGTATTGTTAACAAAAACAAACCTGAAAATGTATTTTATTTTGGGGGCCCAGGTGCTTACTCACTTCTCTGTTTGGTCACATTAACCAGGGCCATAGATGCGTAAAAAAAACCCAAACCAAAACAAACAAACTAACCCCCCAAAACCAAAAAGCTTTTAGGTTGAAAGGAGATTATTTATAAAATCCATGCTAAAAATTTCAAAATCTGAAATGCATAGATTGTGAGGAAAATAATTACCAAAAAATGACACAAGAGGAGGAGAACTTAATTAAACTGACCACTAGCAATTTCTTTCAAGCCTTCACAGAGCCACTTAATTCCATGATATTTTAGCTACTCAAGAGCATGAAACAGATGGAAGCTTTTAAAAGGTATTGTATGAAGGAGACATGATGCGGATATCAAATCCTAAAAAAGAAACCAAGGCCCCAAACACTTCAGAAGGGATCCAGTCTAGCAGTGTGCCCAGAGAATAATACCACAGAGCCATGAGGGATTCATTCTGGGAATTTAAGGATGGCATTAACATCATTGACTTGATCAAAGTCCTGAAAACATTTGGAAAAAAACAAAACCCACAACTTGTATTATCTTCCTTGCGTTAAAAAACAAAACAAAACAAAAAACAAAGCAAAAATGCCAAATCTTTTAGTAAGTTATGAAGACTAGTACCTTTTATTAACGTGATAGTTCATGTGTGTAGATACACATATATACATCTTTGTAGATATGTAGATAAAGACATTCTCACGTGTATATATGACCAAGTCATCCTCCTACTTAACTGTTAAATGCTACAAACCCTATCAGTAAGTCAAGAAAAATACAAGGATATCTACCACCTTTTAAAAAGTGTTCCTGGGGCGCCTGGGTGGCTCAGTGGGTTAAGCCGCTGCCTTCGGCTCAGGTCATGATCTCAGGGTCCTGGGATCGAGTCCCATATCGGGCTCTCTGCTCAGCGGGGAGCCTGCTTCCTCCTCTCTCTCTCTCTGCCTGCCTCTCTGCCTACTTGTGATCTCTCTCTGTCAAATAAAATAAAATCTTTAAAAAAAAAAAAAAAGTGTTCCTGAAGTTCCAGTCATTGGTAAGAAGATGTAATAAAAGATAAAGACATTAAAAGGAAGGAGGCAGAGCTATCATTATTCAAGATTGCATGGTCACGGACCTGTGCACCTAAGAGAATAAACTGAAGGACTATTAGAATTAACAAAAACCGTTACAAAATAAAGGTATATTTAAAAAAGCTTTAAATGCTAGCAGCAACCAGTTAGTATAGAGAGCAGTGGGAAATGCAGAATTCGCTAAAACACAAGCTCTGTGTCTTATTCTTGGCTGATTCCCCAGCATCTAGAAGCAGTCTCTGCACAGAGTAAGTGCTCAATAAATATTTGCAGGATACATGAGTGAACAAATGCACAATAAGCACAAAAATACAAAATAATACAACCAAAATAAAATTCTACAGTCTCAATTACTTATAAGAATTTAGCATGTGATAAAAATGGAATTTCACGCCCCAACAGACAGAACAGTTTATTCCATAAACAGCAATTGAAACTATTAACCATCTTTTTTTTTTTTTTTTTTTTTAATGAAATGTGAGTCGTACCTCATACCATACACAAGAAAAGTTCTGGGTAGAATAGTTCAACATGATACAGGAGACCAGGAGAAAAAAAATAAGTATTTGCCCTATCTTAGGCTGGGGAAGGCTGTCCTAACTGCATAAGTGAAGGTAGAAAGCTTATGGGGAAAGATTTATTTTTCTAGTTTCTGCTACATAAAAATAAAAATGTGCAGGATGTCAAACACACCATAAACAAAACAGTAAAAGACTTACAAAAATATTAATATTAATATTAATATCCTTTCTATATAAAGTGTGATAAAGCTCTAAGAAAAGAATAAACAGGAAAAAAATTACAAAAGTTAAGATGCAAAGAAGAGGACACGGCCAACAAACAAATCGAATCATCCTGAAAATGTTAAATACGAGGATTATGCTGAGGTCTTTTTTCCCCCCAATCAACTTGGCAAAGTCTTAAAACTAACTTCAAGTGTTAGGGAAGAATCAAGAAAATGGCATTCATATACTGCTTGTGGGAAAAAAGGCCAATTGCTAGGAATTTATCCTAAAGATGTGCCAAACACTTATGCACAAAAGTATCTGTTGTACCATTTATCTTCCTTGACTTTAGGCATTATAAATTTAATACAGGCTTGTTATAAAAAAGTTAACAGATTCAAACCAAAGCACTGTGTAATACATACAGTTCTATGCCTTTCCAAATTTAAGATATCATGAAACCTTTATTCTTTTAAATAGATACATAGTAAACCAATGTATTGTTATATATAACTTATTTAAGGAATCTTCTTAAATAATTACAACAGTAGGTACTGGCAACTTGTTACTGTTCCAAACAAAATCAACAATCACCATCCTTTACATTTTTTCTTTGCTCATACAGGCAAGTATTTAGGTAGGATCTATATCAAAAAGTGGAACTAATGACCCAAGTTATGCCCACACTTAAAAGTGATAGCTACTGCCATACTGACTTCCCAAAAAGGTATGTCAACTTACATTCTCAACAAAGTGTGTGGATTCTTCATAACGATGAAAAATGGGAAAAATTTATATGGTCAAAAGGGTTTCAAAATGGGTTGTAGTAAATATAGTCAAGAGATTACTTGCCAGCCACTAAGAATGATGCAATGACACTAAGAATGAATGTTTAATAACATAAAAATGTTTATTATAAAGGTTGTCAAGTTGCAAAAATGAATAAGTTAAATGGTGTGAGTCCATCAGAAATCACAGCTGCTTTCAAAGAATATCTACCTATACATTCATCCACAGTCTGTATGACAAAATGTTAATCATGGTTATCATTGGGTGGTAGAACTATAGGTCATCGCAACACTTTTTCTCTTATGCTTTCTAGAATTTTCCAAATGGTCTAGAGGAAAAAAAATATTTTTGTGATCATTAAAAACACTTAAATCCTAATCTTTTTTTAAAATAACAATTATTCTGAAGACTAGTTGCATCTGTGTTGTTAGAATTTACCTGCAACCCTTGATTATCACAATGAAGATTCTTCCAGAATGCATGTTAACTATGTGGCCAAATGTTTGCCAACTGAGTCTACAGTTCGGAGAATCCAGGACCAGATACCCCAAGGGGATCATCAAGTGCTTAGTGGTCTCCTCTGAGGCTCTACCCGTTCTCTGAATAGGCCAAGGGAAGAGACGAAGACCCAGGATCTCTGTCTCTAAGGAACCCTCCACCTAGTAGAGAAGACAAGCACCAACCAATATCAATCCAAGGCAGGACTTGGAGGGACCCGAACTCTACTGCTAAGGTTCCCAGCCAGAAAAGCTAACACATTCAAAGACTGAAGCCAAAGAAGGCAAGGCATCATACAAGCTTGTTACAAATAAGTAGTTTATATGTACATCCCTTCTTGAGGAAGTCCTTAACCATCTCTCCACAAATACTTGAGAAATACAAAGACTAAGGTGGGGGAAACTGAAAGCTTTTCAAGGTAGGGAAGGAAACCCCGCTCCCAACAACAACAACAAATTAAAAGCAAAAATGCTGAGCACAGAATTCCCTTGACTGGGGAAAGACTCCATGTGAAATTTGTTTCCTTTGACTTAAAGGGAAAACACAAAAGGCACTCATAAAGACATAAAATTCCATTTCAACAAACTTCCATATTCAAGTCATATTCAGTACACCCAATTCATAATGTGTGAAAAGACTACTCAGATATATATCTTTAAAGATTTATTTATGAGAGAGAGTGTGAGCACGTGTGAGTGGGGCGTGGGAAGGGAGGGGCAGAAGGAAAAGATTTAAAGCAGACCCCCCTACTGAGCAAAGAGCCAGGTCTTTATGTGGGGCTCGATCCCAGCACCTTGAGCTCATGACCCGAGCCAAAATCAAAAGTCTGTCGCTTAACCAACTGAGCCAACCAGGCACCCCCAAGACTATCCAGATTTTTAGAGCTCATCTAAAGGGAATGTGCCTTGTACTTGAAGAGCTCCTAAGAGATGGTTCTGGTAGCCTGGATTTTAGGCTTTCCTGATTTTCATGAAAAATTTTTATACTTGACATTTCACAAGGAGAAAAAAAAAGCATAACAAAACCAGAAGTCACGGTAAAAGTACTCGAATTCTCTATTTAGATGCAATCATAAAATATTTTATTTATTTAGAGAGCAAGAGAGAGTGAGTGGGAAAAGGGGGAGAGGGAGAATCTCAAGCCAGCTCTGTCCTGAGCACAGAGCTTAATGGAGGCTCCATCTCACTACCCCAAGGATCTCCACCTGAGCCCACCCAAATCAGGAGTTGGACCCTTAACCGACTGAGCCATCCAGGTGGCCCTAGATGCAATCTTAACCAGGTTAGCCTTTAGCACAGAATTCAATTCATACTTTAAATTGAGGTCATTAAAAATTGTTGAAATGGCAGCAAAACAACGGTCAATTTTTGGCAACCCCCCCCAAAGAAAGTGTGACATGCTTAGTGTTGGTCTACTTAAGCCTAATAAGAAAGGACCATCACGTTTTCCAGGGCCAAAGGTCAAGAACACTTAATGACAATTAAGAGATCTCAGCAAGAGTTCTTGCTCTGCTCTGGTCAACAAGACAGGCTGCAGGAGCACCTTTTAATAATGGCTCATAAACCCACAGCAGCATTCAGAAATGTCAGGACAGACTAGATGAAACGCAGTTGGCTAAGCCAGAAGCTGCCCGAACATCAACTGGCTGAAGAGCGATGGTCCTCCAAGTGTCCCTCTCTTCCCTCTCCACCAGCGGCATAAGTGACACCTAGACACCTGTCAGACACACAAACCCTCCCACCTCCTGCAGGACAACCTGGTGTACCAAGCCCTCCAGGTGGCCGTGGTTCTAGGACACTGCTGTGGAAGGTCCTACAGCGGTTTTTACATGTGAAACCAAGCACAAGATGCCCAGTTGGGCGTGTCAGGCTCGTCCTGTCTTGGCTGACCCACGCCCCACTTCCCACGGCCCATCCCTTTCGGTGGGCAGCCTGAAGAGTAGGACTTTGTTCAAACACACTTTCAAAAGGCCCTTAGAGATAGGTCTAATGGAAAAGTCAGCTAGTTTTCCTATGTTACCATAGAAACAGGAAGCATCATTTACTCCTGTAAGAAAGGTCCCCTTTGCAGGGGACATTGAATATTTACAGAAAGATCTCTTTATCCTAGGAAACCAAGTTTTGGAAAAGCAAATATGGGAAACTTAGTCTCTAAGGCTTCCATATACACCTTAACAGCCTATGTTCTAAGTGAACTTTCCCTAATTATGGCTGCCCAATAAGGAAAACATGTGTCCTGGGCAAACCTACGCGGTCTACTCTGGAAGATTGTCTTAGCTCCTGCCCCCTACTGGTCCCTCGGCCCCAAATCCACAGGGAAAGGGGCTTCATCTCTACCCATCCTTAATGACACTTGAGTGTCCTAGGACCATTTTTTAAGCTACACACAGTCCTATTTCTGGGAGCTACCATAAACATAATAATGTTTATTTCTGGATTATAAAATCAATTTCATTTTCTGTGTCATTCTTTATTTGTATAGTTTATAAACAGCTTCTGTATTTACTATCTCATCTGATTCTCGTAACAACCTGTGAGGTAGGTGCAGTTTTATTATTCTCACCGAGAAAACTGAAACTTAGTGGTGACCTCAATAAACTGACCACTGAACGTACTGTTGCCATAGGGGGGCTCCCTTTCCTTTGGAGGAAAGGCAAATGTTTTGCATCAAAAATTTAGAAATTCATGATGTCCCCCCCCCCCCCCCCGATTCTAAACTTGCTTGAATTGGTATTTGCCCAATGAGACTCACTAAAATCGTTAAGTAGGTTTCTAGGTTAGGTGGTATTTCCTGGCTTAGGAAGGGTGGAGAGCTGAAAGCTCCCAGCTGCAGAATGGATACAACCTGCTAGGACATCTGGAACTCTAAGGGGTCCAATTTTATAACGACAATGGTGATGGATGATGGCCCTAAGATTTTTTTCAACTCCTACTACAAGACAGGCACCGTTCTATGTTCATTAAATATACTTAACCACCCTATTCACAGCAACATTTTACAGATGAGGAAAACAAGGCACGGAAAAGCTAAGTAACTTGCCCAAGAGCACACATCTTGCTCCCTGCTCACAAAGGAGGATGTGGGACTGGAGGTGACAAGCCCCTGTGAGGTGTGCCTGGCCAGTGACGGAAGTCCGACATGGAGGGCAGCCACCACAGGAACCTGGATGACGTTTCCAGTGTTGCCTTTTAAGCAACAGTCTCCGCCTGCTCTCTGCCAACACATCAATCAACGCTCAGGTTCAAGTAATCAGGAACATCAGCTGAGACTACAAACAACCCACTCCTTTTCAGACTGTCCCTACGAAAGCTGGGGAGGGGAGAGATCTTGGTTTTTTCGATTTGCTGATTTGCCTAGAACTGCCTTCAACTAATTTAAGAAAAATTAGAGAGGGAAGCAGCACTGGAGGAAATGTGCAAATTAAAGATGCATGTGGCACTGATGAGTGCTGTTTAGTAATCTAGCAGAAAATGAGGTCGGAGGCAGAAGTTGTAGTCAATGATCAGAACGAACGGCTTTTTTTTTTTTTTTTTAAGAAATACAAAACAAAAAAATGGGTATCCTGCCTTTTCCTTTTTTCTTTTTTCAACTGCTTCTATTTTGGAATTGTATGAGCAGCTTTTTTACACACTGATCAACCTTTTTAGGTTTATACATCTTTTTCTCAAGGAAGGAAGCAAAGATAAGGTTCAACTCTTCGGCAAAAAGGAAAAATAACATGATGAATGCTTGCAGTCTTCATGGGCAAGTGCAGTATGGGGGGGCAGGGCAACTTTCAAAGGTGTTCTCAAATTTGCACACCTTTATCATTTCCCATCTCTAATTTTCAGCTAATAACCTAAGGCCTCCTTGAGATCCTCGGAGTCCACCAGAAAACCCAATTTAACAAGTTCTTGGGCATTCCATATAATCTCTCCTTCATGAAAAGTCCCCAGATCTGGAGAGGAGACTATGGTGACGACAGGTGACATTTCAAACCCTCAATTCTTCCACACTCTAATAATCCTGACCCAACTACTTACTAATGGTGGGCCTGTGTGCTTCCTTTTCCTCCTCTGTAAAATGAAGATGATACCTTCTTCATCAGGTTGGTGAGAAAAGTTAATGAAATCATCTAAAGCATTTAGAACAGTTCCGGGCACAGAGTAAGTACTCAGAGAGCATTAGCTATTATGACCATTACTGCCAGAATTTGCAAAACACATCGCAGAGGCACCCACAAACGGAAGGCTTCTGATGTATTGGTCACGTTTTGTTGCTTCAAAAAAAAATTATATATATATATATATATATATATATATATACACATATATATATAAAATCAGAACAACCATCAATACAAAAAACCTAAAAGGGTTTTGGGAAGGGGGGAGCCGCCCAGAATCATGCCACCTGTTGGTGAGTTTCAGGTGAGGGAGGGTACAGCCCAGAGCACTGGGTTCCACTACTGCCACCGCACCCCCTACCCCCCACCCCCGTTTTCTCTTTCTCAGCGTTTCAGGCGCAGGATTACAGGCGGCTCTGCAAGCCCCCTGAAACTGGGTGAGGCTGTGGGGCTGGGCATTAGGGGTGCAGGTGGGTTGGGAGGGTTCCACAGCTCTTCTCAGGCTCCAATAAATTCTCCAGGTAGGAGCTACTTGCTTTACAGGGGTAAACTCAGAGGACACTGACTGAGGAATTCATTTCAGGGAGCTGCACCAATAAACCTGGACACCTGGGCTATTAACCGGCTGTCTCAACACCGCAGAGGCCGGGCGCCGCGAGGGGCGAGAGCCGGCCGGCCGGCCAGCGCACGGCGCTGCACCCCTCACCACTTACACGCAGACCTGTGAACTTCACCGCGGAAAAACTCAAGGGCTCCACAGACAGGACCCAGGTTCGCCGGGTTAAACGTCCCCTCCCTTCCCCCATCTCTCGTTCCCTTCCAAGAACAAACTCAAAGGAAACTGGCAACTCTCCGTCTAGGGTTTCGCTCCTGCCCTCGGCTGACACTTCAACCACTTCTCCCAGGGAAGTTAATTAAAAGAACAATTAATCCGCACAAAAATCCAAAACATACCCCAAAGCTCGAGAGCTCCTCAAGTTAGAAGATTGAGGGCGCCTCTGCTGATTGTGACCATCTGCCCGTCACTGGGGCTCACGGCTAGGCAGGGGGTACGACTGGGAAGCGGGCAGGGTCCCGCCTTAGGGGCTGACGCCCGCCGCTCCCATCGCGTCTACGCTCACCGCCGTCCGCGTAGACGGGCTTGGTGGGATACTGCCAGGTATGCAGGTAGGTGTGAGCAAGTGGAAGAACACACAGCCGCGGCGGATTAAAGTTCAAGCCCGTTCACACACCGCTTCCCCTTCCCCGGCCGGCGTTCTCACGCACGGCCCGGGCGGCCACTCCCCAGGGAAAGCCTGGGCGCTCCACGGTCCCCCCCTTCGGAAGGGGCTCCCCAAATATTTAGGAAGCCCTCGTGACTCCCTCTTGCCCCCGCACAGCCCCCAACCCTTGAAAAGCAGGAGCCTCCCTCGACTCTCCTAGGCGGACGCAGAAAACCCCCGGGAAAAGAGCAATGGAGGGGCCAGGGGAAAGCGGGGTGTCGCCGAGGGCAGGTGGCTCGGGGCGCGCAGCAGGCAGCGTACGTACCCAGCGCGAACAAGGCGAGCTGTCCAGCCGAGGGGACCATCTTACGGGCGGCGGGCGGCGGGCAGCAGGCGCTCCAGCCTCCTGCCCTACCTGCGGTGCCCGAGTGGCGAAGCGGCGCCGCGCTGCGGGGGAAAAAGGCGCCGGCGAGGCAAGGCCAGCCCCCGGCGCGGGCGGGCGGAGGCAGGACCGAGCGCTCTCTGCCGCACTCACCCCGCTGAGCGGCCGGCCGGGCGGAAATGGGAAGGCGGTTACCGTCACCTCTCCGCCACTCGGCGACCGGGCCACCGCGGACCACCCTCCCGCCCCGGTGGGGGTGCCCCCCTACGGCCACAGTGGGTGGGGGTGTGGGGCTGGGGGCGGGGACGCCGCGCGCACGGTGCAGGGCGCGGGCGGCGGCGGGCGGGGCGGGGCGAGCCGAGCGGGGGAATCTCGGAGCCCCGCCGCGCGAGCCCGGCACCCGGGCGGCCGGGAAGGCAGGAAGCGCCCGACTTAGCCTCAGAGTAGCCGCGCCGTGCGGCCGCCGCGCAGCTCGAGAGTGCGGACGCGGTGGTCGCTTCCAGGCTCTGCGCGGGGGAGCGGAGCCGCGCGGACGTCCGGCACCTGCGCGGACGGCTGCTGGGGGCTCTCCCGGCCGGGGACTGGGGACGCAGCCCGGAACGGGACCGGCAAGCTTCGCCCGCCGCCTGCCAGGACTTGGCCCTAGGAGAGGGCTCTCCAGAATCAAGAGAATTTGTTCAGCTAGGTTTCCTACCCGCACCCTTATCCCGATGAAGAATTCTCGATGATAGGAATGCCGGCCTCCAGGGCACATTGTTAAGATCCCCGGGCTTTCATATATCCGGCCTGGGATGAATAATGACCATGGGTCTCTAAAGGTACCTGGTTATCCACCATTAGTACCACCCCAGTCCACCCCCACCCCCCACCCCCCCGCACCCCGCCACAGGCAGCTGGGGCCAAGAACGGGTAGCTTGCTGCAAGGGGGCCAGAGAGAGGGATGTATGGGCTGGAGCCACCTAGGCGGCTCTTTAAGGATTTGTGGCTGGGAACTGGCCCCTGGTGCCGGCATTTGGACAAGTGGAGGGCATGGAGGGAAGATCTTCTGGGTGGAGAATGGAAGACCCATAGGTTTCTTGGGGACTATCCCAAAGTCCCCTGAGGATGGTTCTTAGAGGACTGTATGCCCTCAAGAAGCAGTAACCCATCTTATTTTCCAGATGTCCCAAGCTGAGGGACTAAATCTTTTCTCTTGACCCCTCCCGCCTGGCTGCTTAGGTTAGACCCACTTTCCTTGGGTGGGTGGCTGGGCAGTTGAGGTGGGGGGAAATCTCTTGCTGTTTTCTTGGCCTAAAACTCAGACTTTCAGGGTTGACTTCTGTTAAGTATGTTTCATAGGAGCTGAGGGGCCTAGTTTGGAAAAGGAGGCATCAGGCGGCTGGCCTCAACATTTGGCAGGAAACACCAGTGTAGAAAAGGATTTTGAAAACACCCTAAATTTACTTTGGGAAACCATTCCTTTCAATACATTTGTCAGAGGATACTTGCTGTTCTTTCAACCCTTAATCATCTGCAGTGAGGGCTGTGTGGTAAGTTCTGGAGTACATCTTTTCCTGTGTCCACACCATGCCTGCACACAGTAAATACACACATTCTCTTTAGTAAGTGGTCCCTGACTCCCTTCAGTGCCCACCTCCTTCAGGCTGGTATTGACCTGTTCTGGTGGCCCTTTGATCTCCTTCCTAGACTAGCCTGCCTTGGTCACAGTAGGGAAGGAATCAGTTTTCAGTGCCCTTCTCCCGTTTTCTAGGACCCCCAGCTAGGACTGGAAAATGGACCCATCCTCTTGTTCCCTGCCGGGAGGCACTCATCAAGTTCACAATGGTGGAGAGCTAGCTGCTCAGGCTGGCAAGAGTCAGTTCAGCAGTCTTCCCTTCTCTGCCTGCTGTGCACACACAGAGTTGTGGGTGGGGGGAAGTAGTAGTAGAATCAAACCAATGAGCTTGTCCCCTTCAGGACTGTGAAATCTTTTTAATCAAGAGATAATTCGATATCTTGTAAACTAAAGAGTACTCCAATCAAAGTACATCTAGTGCTTTGAAATTCTTAATTCTCTGCCAACATGTTCAAGATCCACATCTACGGTTTTATAAACCTTCCAATTCATTCGTGTCAAACAGATAATCAGCATTTTCTTACAAAGCATTTAAACATTTTTCTGTAGACTGAATTGAGATCATTTCTGAACATTTATTTATAGAGCTGGGAGGAAACCTAATATCCTAAAACGTGAATATTCTGCCTTGGGCATCTTCCATGTCTCATCCAGTCCTCACAACAACCTTATGAAATAGAGTCCATCTTCCCTTTATTTGAAAATAATTGAGACCGAGAGAATTTAGTAAATACCCAGAGTCACAAAGCTTGCAAGTGGCAGAGCCCAAATCTGAAAGCAAAATGAGCTCATGTGTTGGCTTCTCTGCCAAGCTGCCTCAGTGTCCACATTTTTAATAAGGATAATACCTAACTCATTGGGTCGACGTGAGGATTAGATACAGGAACATATCTGCAGGCTTAGCACCGTATTTGTTATCAAAACTTACAGCCATTGTTGAGGGAAAGTCTCTCAGTGGACACACCCTGCCCCTCTCTCAATTTCCTAGCATGATCCATATTTTATCATTTCCACACCACTTCTTTTGCTTATGTCTACGGTGCGTGTGCATGTGTGAGCGTGCCTTCCTATGGGGTTAGCTTCACAGGTTCCTCAGGAGTTCTGAATTTGGTTTCTCAACCTGTGATGTAAGAGCAATGGGGAGGATGTGATTTAAAGTCAAGAAATCATTTTTTCCTAAAAGACGGTGTGATATTTTTGTATTTTAGCCGTATGGAATACATCGCTCTCTGAGCCATGTGACGTTCCAGCATTCTTCACCTGTAGGCACGGCATCTGTCTCACCAGGCTGCCGAAGGTCCTGATTCTGTGTCCATGTGCTGCCTGATGAATATATGGCCGTCCCACTAGGAATACGCCTGGGCTGCCTTTGCACACACTTGCTTCAGCTGGCCTTGAGCTCAAGGACTGTCCCTTCTGTCTTAAGCCAATGACAGTCTCTCCTCCCTATGCAAACAAAAGAACTGTGTTGTGCTTTACTCAGCGGCTGGTAAAATCCCACCGTCAGTTTTCCCTTTCCTTTCTTCTACATACTTATTACAGAGCATATGTTTAAAGAGTCCCCTTCTTCACTGTAATCAGCCTCCCCCTCTTTCCTGATTCATCTGGGAAGAGATTGTGGGCCCACAAGCAAGAGTCTTCCCTGAATGATTCAAGCCAGCTGAGCTTACTGTTGAGCTTGGCAATCGCCCACAATATTAGTGAGTAAATGGCCCGGGCATTCTTAGGGAGGGAGTACAGCTCTGGGCCGCAGCACTGATGGGACGGCAGTCCCTGCAGACAAGCTTCCGGAGCAATGACCAGAGTTGGCTTCAGGTGGCTCTGGGACCTTCCTCAGTGATAGCAGCAGATGGGGTGCTCAGAGGGAAACCAGAAAAGGGTGCCTGGCCCAATAGGATAGCAAAGGTCAGATGGTGTGTGTATGTGTGTGTGTGTGTGTGTGTGAGAGAGAGAGAGAAGGAGAGAGAGAGAGAGTGAGTGTGTGTGTTTATAAAGAACTCTGGAGAATTCTTTAGACAGAGTGAAGAGATTTTACTGTGTCAAGGGATTTAGGAACAGAAATCTAAGCCAATGTAAGGTATTGTCTGAGTATCAGGCCCGTCTACGACCTCAGCTATTAGTATATTCCTTACCTTTAGTCAAAAGAAAAATAGGAAACCTTGTGCTGAATCCATTTTTACAGTTTTCATCAACACAATGGGCGGAGTGTGAATCTATGACGTGCATTGGCTTTGTCCCTCAGCTACCTGGGTGATTTTCATGGCCAATGTTGTCCAAAGAGTGGTTTGACCTTCTGCTTAATGTTTCCCACCCCCCACCCCCAGCTCTCTACCTTTGGAATGCACACTGAGTTGCATACTAAGCTTGACTCTTTCCTCCCCAAGGAATATCACAGCATGGCCCTAATGCCCACTAGTGAAGTCTGGAGGTTGATGCTTCCATGGGTGGTACACGCAGGGCCAAGACACCGAGGCACTGGTCAGTATCTAAGACTGGAAGTTACCGGCTGGCTGTGACTAAAGACATCATTTTCTCATGTAGCCTGTGAACTGCCTAGATGACCAGGAAGCAGTAGAGGTACCCAGAGGATTCAGCTCAGCTGATGTCAAACTATCCCATCAAACATGCTTGGAGGCAGAAAAGCTATGCCTTCAATCTTGCCTTTGCTGCTGTCCCCCCAGCAGCCATACGTTTCTGAGAAGATGGTCCCCAGAATTCTTAGGAGTGTGGAGGGGAAAGTCCGAAATCATATGCCTAGAAATCCTTAGGCAAGTAAAACTAACAATGTTGGAGGAAATTGGGTGGAGATGATCCAGAGAGGCAACAGGGAGACAGGGAAAAGAAAACACAAGGAACTGAGGAAGGAGGAATCCAAAGAAGAGTTGTACAAAGGAGACTAAGTGATGTATTTTTCAATGATGGTTCAATCTGCCTGATAAACTCAAGAAATTCCCCCTAAGCTCAGAGCCAAAGGACAGAAGAGATCTGAGAGATAAGATTTGAGACTGAGAAAGACAAAGCCAAGATATTAAAAATCTTTTTCATAGGGTGCCCAGCAAGGCTTAGAGCTGATAGAGGAGAACCTGTCCTCGAACCCTGGATGGGAGTGGTTAGTGATGATAGGAGGGGCGTATACCTCCCATAGGTCTATAAGGTGGAGGGGACTTGGTCTAAAGAGCCTACGATAGGTGCAAGGAAAGACTGCCATTCTGTGACATTTAAACCCTCAAATTGAACTTCTCATCCTGCCTTTCTTCCCAACTCCCATTGAAACAGCCAAAGGAAAATAATGATAGGGGGAAATCTGTCATTGTTCAAAACTGAACAAGGAGTACACCCACATACCAGACACTTCAAGGAATTTCTATGAGACTTAATGCAGATGAAACCAGTTTGAGAGAAGGGTTTGACAACCTTCAATTCCTTCACAGACGAGAACAGTCTCTCTAGGGAGAGACTCCCACCAGAACCCAGTAATGCTCCCAAAGTTGGCTGTGACAAAGAGTGTGTGCAAAATTAATCCCAGGAAAGTTGGAAGGGGCCATCTCCTCCCTCTTGAAGCACCCAGAAAGGGCCCAGGTATGGGGGTGCACCCAGGGCAAGGGGCCCACTGAGGGGCTTCAGATTTGATGCCTGGCACGGACAAGAACATCACCATGGGAGCAGTGGTGAGGCCAGCCAAAGTGGCTCCCAGCTAGCTTGATGTAGTTACATGCCGGGGGAAAGAAACTCTTTAATATGACGGCAAAACTGCTCTTTTGAAAGTCTCCAAAGACAACTGGCTCTTAATTGTTTTCTTCCATCCATTCATTCCATGACAAGCCTGTTATGTTCCAGGCACTGAGTTAGGCACTAGGGATTCAACAATGAACAAGTAAAGTGTTCTCTGCTTTGTGAAGCCACTCAGAAGAATTCAGCTTACCTCAGGGGGGAAAAAAAAATCTTTTGTTTGCTATATAAATGCCAAAGACAACAAAGCAATATGCATGGGATTTTGGGGAGGAAGTGACTGTGACAAAAATTTCTGTTTCTTACCAAGATATCTTAGACAAGCAGCTTTAAAAACATAAACCATTCAGTTGCCACCCAACTGAGGGGGAAAAAAAAAAGATTCCACAGAAAGTGTTCCAGCAAAGCAAATAAACTCGATAATGCAAGAGAAATAGTCTAAAAGACATAGGAGTGAATGATGAAATCAGAACTTAATGGGCCCAATGCCTGATTTTTAATACATTGTGCCACACACTGTTGGATACCAGGAGGATGCCCATTTTCCTTCCCTTTCTACTAACAGAATCCCAATTTTGTGTGATTGACAACATGCCCAGATGCAGAGGATGAAGCAAGACAATTCACCGTCCATTGTTGATGTCTGGCCTAGGGCTGGATATGTGATCGAGTTCTGAACAGTGATATGTCAGAGATGAGGTGCCTGCGTGGCTCAGTCAGTAAGTGTCTGACTCTTGATTTTGGTTCAGGTCATGATCTCGGTCATGAGATCGAGTCTCACATCAGGCTCTGTGGTAGGCATGGAGCCTGCTCAAGATTCTCTCTCCTTCTCGCTCTGCTCCTTTTTTGGGGGGGGGGGGCTCCCAAAAAGAAATGTCAGGGAAAGTCTCCTGTCAGTCTTCTTGGGGGAGAATTGCTTCCTGATAAAGAAAGGCAGTGAGGGGACGCCTGGGTGGCTCAGTGGGCTAAAGCCTCTGCCTTCGGCTCAGGTCATGATCTCAGGGTCCTGGGATCAAGCCCCGCATCGGGCTTTCTGCTCAGCAGGGAGCATGCTTGCTCCTCTCTCTCTGCCTGCCTCTCTGCCTGCTTGTGATCTCTGTCTGTCAAATAAATAAAATCTTAAAAAAAAAAAAAAAAACCTAAAAAAAAAAAAAAAGGCAATGAGGTGACCTCTCTTCTTGCCTTGAAGACGGTTGTTTAGAGATGAAGTATCTGGAGTATGACACCCATCTTGTGACCACAAGGAGAAGGTCAAGAGAATCTGAGAGATGCACACACAGCACCTTGACATGTAAGGGCTGCTGGACCAACCTGGACCTGTCTCCCACATCCCTCCTTCTTGTGCTATATAATTAAATGCCCTTAATGTCCGAGCCACTGGAATGGAGTCTGATATGTGAAGTTGAAGTTATGGTTGGAAATTTAATAAAACTATTGAAGATAATTCTTTTCAAAAAATATTTATTTATTTATTGGTGGGGGGCATAGAGAGTCTCAAGCAGACTCTGTGCTGAACCAGTTGTGGGACTCGATCTCACGATCCTGAGATCATGACCTAAGCCAAAATCAAGACTCAAGGCTCAACCAACTGTACCACACAAAGATAATTCTTGAAAGAAAACATATATGCATTGGTTAGGAGTTGTGATTAAGTCATAATAATCATCTAAATCTAAAGGCCAGGTTATTACAGAAACTGGGAGGCCAGGGTGGCATAGGAGAAGGGGAAATAAAAATGTGCTTATTTTGTCCTCTTTCATTGAAGAGCTACTGTAAAATTCTTCTTTGATAGATACACAGATTCATTAAAAAATTAAAGGTAACTAGTAATAGAATAAAAATAGAATGCGTAGCATCCAAACTTCTAGAGGAAAAACGGGAGAAGAGGTAGAGAGAGAGAGAGATTGAGTTAGCAAGAAATGTGAAAACCAGAAAGCTTATATATGATCAGATGTTCTGTAGAAGGAAGCACACATGTGTCTGTGTTCCCATTAAACACTAATAGTTTTAACTCACCTTTTTTTTTTTTAAAGATTTTATTTATTTATTTGACAGGTAGAAATCATAAATAGGCAGAGAAGCAGGCAGAGAGAGGCGGAGAAGCAGGCTCCCTGCTGAGCAGAGAGCCCGATACAGGGCTCAATCCCAGGACCCTGGGATCATGACCTGAGCCGAAGGCAGAGGTTTTAACCCGCCAAACCACCCAGGCATCCCTAACTCACCTTTTAAAAGACAAAATCCAGCTACAGGCTTTTAAGAAACATACTCAACAGTGATGTAAAAAGCAAAAACAATTGCCTGTAAATGCAAACCAAAAGAAATCCAATGAGGTAATACTAAGAAAACGAAAATTTGCAGCCAAAAAAATAAAAAAAAAGAGTCTCTAAACAGGATTATCTTAATCAAAACTACTAGAAATATACGGGAGCTACAAAGACAAATTACAATTCATGTGTGTGGCAGACTGTGATATTAATGGCCCCCACTGAAGCACATTTCCCGTTACTCCTGGCCTTGGGTAGTCCCCTTCCATACCAAACCCGGGTTTGGCCACGTGTCTAGCTTGGTTCAGTGGGACTTTAGTAAAGAGGATGGTACAAGCAGAGATTTTAAAATGCTGGTGCCTTAGGGTTTGCTTCCCTGGAATTTTTCTGCCATCATGGGTAGAAGACAGGCAAGCTAGTCTACTAGAGGATGGGAAAGCACATGGAAGAGAAACAAGCCACCATTCCTTAACCTAACCCCATCTGGTCCACCATTTGAATTCAGCTGTAAGAGGGAAACCAGCCAACTCACAGAATCAGGAGAAATAATAAAATGTCATTGTTTTCAACCATAAATGTTGGAGTGGTTTTTTATGCAGCCATAGATAACGGATACGCATTATGAAATGTGAACATTTCTTTCTGTCTGTGACACCTCAAAAGGGTAAAAACGAGGTGAGGTCATGATGCATTTGAGTAATTTATCCAAAAAATTAATTTACTGTATCCATCAAAATTTCCTATTCTGCAAATATAAATACATTCCTTTCAACTATTCTTCAAAGATATTTAAGAATTGATTGTATCCTGACCCTCAAATGAAACCTTAATAAATTCCAAGAAGAAAAAACTGTTTAGACTACAATCATTAACTGTAATACAATTAAAGTAGAAGTTAATAACAAAAGGACATTTTACATACAATCACTTGGAAATGAAATTTATTCCTAAACTGCTCTGGGATCCAAGAGAAGATTAAAATTGTGTTACAAAGTAAGTGATGAAACAAAATCAAAATGTTTGGGATTCAGGCAAAGCTATGCAAAGAAAAATTTATAGCCATAAATTTTCTTTTACTATTAAGAAATAAACTAAATGAAATAACAATTTGACTAAAATAGAAATTAAAAAAAGTAAAACCTAAGGAAGGCAGAAATACAGGGTCACAATTAAGGTACAAATTAATAAATTAGGAAAAACAAAAATCAAAATGCAAAAGCATTTTTGAGAAAAAATAGTAAAAGCATGGTAAGACTAGTCATAAAGAGTTGGGAATTAAAAATGGGATAGAACATATGCAGAAAAGATTTCTTAATTATAAGAATAGAGTATAACTCAATGAATTTGAAAAATCTCATTTAAATGATTCACTTTTCTAGGAAGATCTACATGCCAAATTGGCTTAAGAAGAAGTAGAAACTTGAAAAGACTAATAATCAGGGAAGAAAGGGAAACGTTGTTAAATAATTACTCGATGAATGGTGCCTGTTCCACGTTATAAAGTATATTTCTTTTAGCCCTCAAGGAATTTAATGTCCTTGTTGTTTAAAATGGTCCAGAACATAAAAGAGGATGGAAAGTGTCCCAATTTAGTCTTTATTTCTTTCCTCCTTCCTTCCTTCCTTCCTTTCTTCCTTCCCTCCCTCCATTCTTTCCTTCCTCTCTCCCTATCTCTTTCTTTCAAGATTTTATTTATTTATTTATTTAAGAGGGAGAGAGAACACAAGCAGGGGGAGCGGCGGAGAGGGAGAAGCAGGCTCCTCACTGAGCAGGGAGCCAGATGTGGCACTCAAACCCAGGACCCTGGGATCATGACCTGAGCTGAAAGCAGACACTTAAAGACTAATCCACCCAGGTACCCCTTTCTTTCTTTCCTCCCCCTTCCAAAATTTATTTATTTTAGAGAGAAATGGGGACAGGGGCCAAGGGAGAGGGAGAGACAGTCTTAACCTGACGCCATGCTGATTGCAGAGCCCAACATGGGACTTGATTTAAAGACCCTGATATCACTACGTTTGTATCTTTAGGGTAAATACCGGGAGGGTATGTGCTTTGGTGAGTGCTGTGAAGTGTGTAAAGCTGGTGATTCACAGACCTGTACCCCTGGGGATAAAAATATATGTTTATAAAAAATTAAAAAAAAAAAAAAGACCCTGATATCAGGACCTGAACTGAAACCAAGAGCCGGTCACTTAACCAACTGCACGACCCAGGCACCCCCCACAACCAGTCTTCCAAACTAAAGTAACCCTGATACCTCAGACTAACAAAAGTAGTAAAAATAAACAAAAAGAGGGGGTGGGGAAACTAAAGACAGATCTGAGTTGAGAGCAGAGATGAGAAAAGGTAAATAAAATGCGAGCAAGTCAAATCCAAAACATTACTTACCATGAGAGACTATGGACTCTGAAAAACAATCTGAGGGTTTTGAAGGCGCGTGGGGTGGGAGGTTGGGGGAACCAGGTGGTGGGTATTGGAGAGGGCATGGATTGCATGGAGCACTGGGTGTGGTGCAAAAACAATGAATACTGTTATGCTGAAAAGAAATTAAAAATTAAAAAATAAATAAATAAATAAAGTCCTATTAAAAAAAAACACACACACACACCAAAACATTACTTACAATAATTTGCTATGACCAGAGCACCTGGTTGGCTCAGTCAGTTAAGCATCTGATACTTGATCTCAGGTTGTGAGCTCAAGCCCTGTGTTGGGCTCCAGGTTGGGCTTGGAGCCTACCTAAAAACAAAAACAATTTATTATGACCAAGTAGCATTTGTTCTGGTAATTCAGGTAATATTTTATCAGTGTAAATAATTACATTTTAAATTGAGATATAATGGACATATATTAATTTTAATATATAATATATATTTATATATAATATATAATATACAATGCTACAATATTTGCATACAGTCCAAAATGATCACAGTAAGTCTAGTTAATGTACATCCCACATACAATTACACATTTTTCACATTTTAAAATCAAAGATAAAATATATAGTTGTGGGAGAAGTTCTTCGTTAACTAGAAATAGGCTACTTCATGAGCATAAGAAATACCTGTGCCGCGGGACTCCGGGCTGCTCCGGCCCCAGGTTCCGCTTGACCCGCGGGGGCGGGTCCCCCAGCCTAGCGCAGGGCGGGGAGCGGAGGGCCACAGGGGCCTGGCCGGTGCCAAGATGAGCGTCACATCCTGGTTCCTGGTGAGCAGCAGCGGCACCCGCCACCGGCTCCCGTGAGAGCTCATCTTCGTGGGGCCGGATGAGTGTGAGTTCATGCTGCAGTCCCGCAGCGTGGACAAGCAGCACGCCGTCATCAACTACGACCAGGACAGGGACGAGCACTGGGTGAAGGACCTGGGAAGCCTGAACGGGTGACCTGGGAAGCCTGAACGGGTGACAACGGCACAGTTGCCATGCCCAAGCTCCTCTGTCTCCTGTCATCTGGCTGGCCCCCAAGGCCCTGAGAGTCATCATCTGGCCAGAGCGCGGTGCCCGTGGCCAGTCCGTGGCGGCTCTGGTTGGGGGAAGAGGGTTTTGGAGGAGCAGGCAGCCTTACTCAGCCAGGCCAGCCTTGCCATGGGGCCAGCCCGTGGGCATCCCTCGGCCACCTCAGGGTCCTGGGCGCTGGGCAAGGCCAGTCCTTCAGCAGGCACCTGTCCCATGCTCCCTGCAGGGGTGAGGCTGGTGCACGTGAAAAAAAAAAAAAAAGAAAGAAAGAAAAAAGAAAAAAAAAAAAAAAAAAAGAAATACCTGTGCCAAATGGGCACAGATGAAATCCTTCATTTGAAAACTTTAGAAGCATTCCTATTAGCAGGCAGGAAGCAAAAAAGGATATTAATTAACATTCTCCATACAGTCTGATTTGGTGGTGAAGAACCTTAAGGTTTTGGGTTCTCATTAACTTTCCCCATTCTTTTTGTACTGGTTTGCACTAATTCCTTCACCATTGCACAGAAATGTTCTATTCCTGGCCCTACCCACCCCAGGCTTTATATTCTGTATTACTAATTTGTCTATCTCTGTCCACCAATTTACACTGTTTTGCATTATTTTAGGTTCATAATATGCTGTGTGTATTTTAAAACACACACACACTCACACACTCACACTCAGGTACCCAGACTGCCCTACAGAAAAGTTTAACACATTAACACTCTCACCCTTTGTGTGGTAGGCAGTCTCCTATATTAGCAATTTCCCCCCAAACCAGGTTAATATAAATCCTTGGTTTGGGGGTCACATAGACGTCAGAGATTCTGATGGAAACTACAAAGCATCTTCCCCACACTTCCCATACAGCCCTGTTTATAACTATATTCACACCCACGTCTACCTACATTCATATGCCAAACTGTGCATATTATTATATGCCTTTACGGACACTCTGAAGCTTACGCATGGACCCCGGGTTAACAACAGCTGAAATAAATACGCCTCTACATTTGTTCCACCACCTTCTACATTTAATTTTTTAATCCAATTGCCATGTTTTAGGGGACTCTTTACAATACATCCCTAACTAACGTCCAGTATGCTCCGAATGCCGCCCCTTCCTGTAAGCATGTTAATACATGTGCATAGAGAAACAGAGGCTCTTGAGACACTACATGCCTAAGCCTTAGGGCTGGTGGTTAAAGGGAGTGACTCTTTGTCTGTTCTTCTCCATACCGATTTAAACATCCCACAATGAACAAACTGATTTCCTTCAGTGAGAAAGGCAGTGAGGGCAGTTTGGTGGGATTCAGGGTGGCGGAGAAAGAGCCATGAGAGGGTTTCTCTTTTCTTGTCAGGGTAAAGATGATCACTGGGTTGGGAGAGAGAAGTCTGAACACCAACTGTTTGCGCTGCTGCACCAGCAGCCGCAGGCACGGGGCCCCATCTCTCCCTCGGGGACACAGGCCTCAGTGTGCGCTGGGTCTGTGATGGGCCCGTACCGCGCTTGCTCCCTGAACAAGGGCTCTGTGTCTGCCACCGTCCGACACAAAGGACAGAGGTCCCCTGTTTACTTTGGATTAGAAACGTTCAAGTGAAGGACAGCAAAAACATTTGAGTTTTCCTTCTTTTCAGTTTCTTACAAAAAAACAAATTGTAGTGGATTGGGGATTTTTGGCATCTTCCCTGAATAAAAATCAATCAGAGTAGATTGCTGAGGGAGTCTTAAAGAGCTTCCCTTGTTTGTTTGTTTGTTTTAGATTTATGGCTTAAAAGCTAAGAAGTAGTAGTGACTGACTAGGCCCCTGAATTGTCCATTCATTTCCCAGGAAATGGGGCATTCCCAGTACCTCGGTTGGCTGGCACAAGTGACCTTTGACCTTTTGCAAGAAGCCCATTCTAGGCTGGAAGCACCCACATATTCATGGCCACGCCTTGTCTTCCCTCCCTTCCGCCTAACCTCCCACACACTGGAACACTCTTTTCCTATCAGATACTCATTCAAATCCCCATCTCTTAGAAAATTAGACCTACCGAAGATGGAAGTTTTACCAGGAAAAGGAGTATTTCCGTCATAAAACCCGAGGTGGTTCTACATCAAAAGACTGTCTGAGACTACAGGGAATGGGCTTTTGAAGGCCACGGCGATGGAGTCCAAATTTCATGGACGTTCGCAGGTTCTAGGTTGAGATCCCAGCTCCAGTACTAATGGGACAACTTTCTGGACTTCTCTACTTGTCAATTTTCTGGCCTGTCAGATGAAGATAATCACAACACTCAGCACAGAGAGTCCTCGGAACCCCAGCAGAGCCCAGCCCGAAGGGACAGTGGCGTTCTGCCTGATGCTGGCTTGGTTTTGAGTAACTCCCTTCATATCTGTAATAGTCGAGGGGGGTGGATGAGAACCCAAGCTGAGGGGCTTCTGCACACCCCACATGTGACCCTGCCCTCAGAGTCCTCTTCCAGAGGGGTGAGATGGAGAGGGGCAACGAGAGGTGATACCACCAGTTGTGTGTGGTGTGCAAATGAACAGTATGGGAAGAGGAAAGGTGAGACACTAACTGATATCCATGTGACCCTCCTTTGCTCAGTTACCAACATCAGAGGCAAATATCTGAAGGGACAGCTGCTTGTCACATTCCAGATCCAGAGACTTCCTCAATCAGCTCTCCTGGGGGAAGCTCGCCAGAGATCAGCCCCTGAGGCCCTGACTGGAAGCAGGGGAAGAGCTAGCGATCCGGCGAGATGCACAATCTACTCCTCGTTAGCCACTGAGTTGTGACTGGCCCCCAGCAGGGACATGGAAGAAAGGTAAGCCAACTTTAAGATATAACTAAGATTTGTCAGGTATAGCATAAGGAATTTAAGATGTAACTAAGATATAATGGACTTTAAGACCTACCTAAGATCACACGAAGAAAACTCCTAATACTTAAGGCCATTCCGTCACATATCACACGCTTTTCAGAATTCCAATAGAAACAAGCATTTCTTCCTAAAACAGGTAGCTGAGAACAGAAGTGACTGCTCTGAGAAATAACCAGAAAGCCAAAGTCAGTAATAAGTTATCTGGAGGTCCACCTGGAAAGTGACAAGTACAGTTTCTCTGTCCCCTGCCTAACTATAGAACTTTCTCTTTCCTCTCCCCTCTCCCCTATTTCAGCTTGCTTTCCTGCTGCCTTGGCCTGCGTCTTACCTGCCCAGCTCTCCACCCTCCTGCCGGCCTCTCCTTTCCCTCCTTCCCTCACTCTGCCACCCCTTGCAGTCTCTCTCTGTTCACCAGCAACGTGAGAAACTAAGCATTCTAATGATGGTTTATTTAATCCTAACAAGTAAGGTTTGAGATTTCATCCTGAGTTTTAGGACAGTGTGTTAACATTTTACTTATTCATTTTAATCAACATTGAGTTGGCCTTTGTCCAGATGGGATCCACTTCCTTTTTCCCCCCTTTCAGTGTGTACGTCATTCTTCATTAACCACAATGACAACCACCACCTTTGGACCTCAATCTTGGTCTAAAAGATTCTCTAGGCTGTCATTTTATTTCTTACTCTCATATAATTGGACTTCTGGTTTTTGATATCTTTTTTATGGTGGGCGTTCATATAAACTTGATGGCACATGTTTGCAGATAGAATAGTAAACAGCTCAGCGGAAGTGGGTGCCTACCGGTGACCCTACTTCTCTCTGTGTCTTGAAACTGCATCCTGATCTAAGCGAGCATGGCTGCCTACAGTGCTCTTGCCTGATCCTTGACTTAAGTATCACTAAGATCTGGCCTGCTGGCTATCAAAGGCTTCCCATGCCAGACAGGGATCTGCCAAGTGACCTGCTTCTCCAGTTGGATGAGACCTTGGAATTCCCCTGGACAGGACCTCCTAGGAGGGACAGGTTCTATGATATTGCTGTTGGATCACACCGAGGTAGATAACCAACACTTCTCTCTCATGGCACTGCTTACAAAGAACTTCTGAATCATTATCTCATTTGATCGTTACCTCAAAATCAAATGGTGAAACTACTGATATAGCCTTGTGAGACCCAGAGAGACCTGAGTGATTTGTCTAGGGTCACACAACCAGGGAGGGACATGGCAAGCTTCTGAGCTCTGGCCCCTGAACTCCAAATCCAGGACATGGCACAGAGTAGGCTCAGGAAACATTTGCCCCCATGACACTTCCCATCAGCTAAACGGAAGTCACTGCTTCTCTCTGAGAAGGCCATCTCTCCAGGAGATGGCGTGACCAGCCCCAGGACCCTCAGCAAAGAGGAATTAAAGACAATGTCCTCTTGTGACATCAATTTTTCAGATCTCAGAACTTTCTTGGCCTCTTTGGATTTTCCCTGCCAGTTCAGCTGATGAGACTGCCCTTTTATGTAACACCTGCGTGAAAAAGAAAGGAATTCCCCCATTTTCCACAGATAAAACAGTTGGGCATCACTGTCACAAAATAATAGAAATGTTAGCAACCAGATTCACGTGAGGACCCTGTGACCCTCACGAATTGTGTTCGACTCTCATAGCTCACTTCATCCACTCTACGGTTTTCTGGTAACAGAGGAAGCTTTTTCTTTAAAAAAAAAAAAAAAAAAAAAAAAAGCTTTTTCTTTTTAGATAACAATGGGATTGGCAAAACTGGGAAGGAAGAGAAAACTTGGAACCCGGTTAGAGAAGACAGAGTGTAAACTAGAAAAAAGGAAAAAAGAAGAAAGAAAATGTGAGACTTGGCTGAATTATTTGTGGGGGCTCGAGCTGGGAAAGGTTAAATGCCACAATTTTTCCATTTGTTTTGCATTTTGATTCTGAAAAAGAAAGCTGGTTTTGCCCATTTTTTATTTTTAAAAACTTGTAAAAAGAAAAAAAAAAAGAGAGAGAGAGAGAGGAACAATTAAAAAAAAATCACAAAAAACCTTTTAAAACATGAGAGCCAAAGAAGCTACTCGAGAAACAAGTGACTAAGGGCATGAGGAATGAGGAGCATGCCTCCCTCTGGGAGGGGTTCTACCTGCGCGGAGCTTCACACACAGGAATCTTACCACCGAACACGTTCTCACATGTATGGTGGTGGTGAATGATTTGAAAGAAATCAAAACCAGAACAAAGAAAAGTCTGGAACATGTCTAATGATTTACCTCTGTAGAGCATTCTGAACAACCTAAAATCTGGGAGACATCTCTGAATTCCTTGCCTCTTGCTCAATTCAGCTGGGAAGTAAGAACCACCACCAGTTTCCTCGGGAATGTCTCCAAAAGTCCCAGGAAGGTAAAACATATCTAAACATGAGGTTTAGTTGAACTAGTCCTACTCACCAAGCTATGATCACAATCAAAAAGTCATCCTTCAAATTCAATAATTAACTTCTTACCCTTAACTATATTCTCAGAACACACACACACACACTCTCTTTCTCTCTCACACCCACCCACACACCCACCCACACACCCTTCCCAACTACTGAGTCTAAAACTTTCCTAGTTCACTCCTCCTCCCTTTCCTGGCTCAGCCTAAATGCCATTTCCTCCAGGCAACCTCCTCTGATTCCTCAGACACGGTCAGGGCCACCCATGAACTCTGATAATACCCTGCAGGCTTCTCAAGGGTGTTTTATCTGACCCCAGAATGCAGAAATGGATGCCCTTCTGTGCTAACCCTTCCCCCCCAACTATGTTCTCTTGGGCTTGCAAGTATCCTAGGTTGTTAAGTAGAAGCATCTCCAGAAGGTTGTGGAGGCCATGGCCATCCCGGATGTGAGTGGGAGCCAAAGTGGGCATTGGAACCATGAGGAGTTGGGGCTGGAGGCACTAAGTCTGTCAACATGGGTCCTTCAGTGGGCTTTTGTGGTCACGCTTAGGTAGAGTGGAACCTCCAGAAGAATGAGCTGCCACTGCAGGGATACATGAATCAGGATAAGGGGCAGCCAAAGGGAAAGCCATCCAGCCCGAGCAATGGGGCCCCACCCCGTTTTCCTGGATGGCATCCGCTCTAGGGTAGCGGGACTCACCAGAGTGAACCTCATCAACCTGGGCAAGTGGAATCCTAAGCAATATTTAATCTGACTTCGAAAAAGTAAAGGGATCTTTTATCTAAATTCAAAACCATTATACTCATACTCAATTATAATTACAGAAGAACTTCCAAAACTGTCAGTTTTATGTCTCCCTTCCCCTGTTGGAAACTTATATACCTAGCACAGTCTGCAATGTGGTTGACTCTCAACAAATATTCACTCCACGGAAAAATGAATTAATCTTTGAAAAATTCCTTGCTCTTCTGATAATAACAAATGCTCTTATCGGAAAGTTCTACCAAGGCAAAATCATAAAGCTCCCACCACCCAACATTCAGCCCTGCAAGTCTAAAATGACAAATATTGAAAAAAGGTTTTTTGGTGTTTGGATATATTTTTTTTAAGGTAAGAAGAATAAAGAAAATTTTACTAAGAGTGGGCCTCAGCCCCTTTGCATTCGGTATGTTTATCAAGGGCTCACCTTCTACCTCTGATGGGTCCTGCCAGACCACCCCTTTCTATTATGTTCTTCCAACTTTCTACCACATGATCAAATGTCTGTAAAAGGATAAACTCAAGAAGGAGACTTGAGAAGCAAGCGGAAGACAGTGGAGTTTTCACTTTGCAGAAAACATACTGCATGGAGGTCTCCATTCTATGAGGTTTCAACTGATGAGAAAGGCCATGGTCCAGTGGTTAGAAAAGTATCTCCCGGGGAAGGAGAGGTAGGAAAGAGGGGGTCTCTTCATGCTGTAATCAGTGCAGCGACATCTGATGTGTATAGACAAAATCCGTTCCTGTAAAAACAGCTCATGAAACGTGACATGATAACAACATTCTCTGAGGTCTGGACTCTATTTCTTCACGCCATTCATGCCCAACCAAAACCAAACAGTCTTATTTCACAGATTTCGGGAAACTTGCCTCTCTCCCTGATGACACACATATAAAAATAGGTAGCCACAAAGAAATGACTTCTAGCTTTAAATGTCATTTAGCTAGCAGTGTATGAGTCTTTCTCAACTTTTTAATTTTTTTAGTGACGTTTATGAAAACAAAGAGGAAGGCAAGAACTCAAAAAAATACTAGAAACTTGGACCCAATCAATGGCTTTACTAGATTTAGGAAGAATTTCTATTAATTCTAAAGTGGAAGACATTGGATCAGTATAAACCTATCCAAGTAAAATCTCATGCAATAGAGGTCGATAGGAAACCAATCGCCCTACTTTTTGTTAAAGACGCAGAGATCCAAGGTCTATACCAAGTAGTACATGAGGTGGATACTCACGTGCCATGGAAGGGCTGCTTTCCGAGATGCTGATACCACATCTATTTGGAAGTAGCTCCTCCCAGGAAGTAACTGGTCAGGAAGTGTGTGGGGGAGGGGTGGGAGGAAGGAGAAACAGCAATTTTGTATTATATCCTGGGAGGTGCAATATTTACAAGTGAAGCACTAAGGGCAGGGGTGGGGACAGGAAGATCACTAATAGCAGTATACACCATCCACTGTGAGTTTGCAGATGACTCCTTGGGCCAGAGGAATAGAGAGTTAGGTGGAGGAAGGTGCTACCTCAGGAGAATGGAACCATGTTAGCTGCTTGCCTGCTAGAAGCTGAAATTGGGTCTGGACACTGTGCACAGAAGCTTGTACTCCAAGTCTGAAAAGGAGATGCTCATTGCACAGTGTACTGAGTGTGAGGCCAAGGGCAACACACTTGGGCTCACTGATGACCAACATGGAGTCCAGAAAGCCCGTCTTGGTTCAAGATGAGAGAGAGAAAAAAAAAATCCGACTGTTTATACCTGAAAATGGGGCATACGTAAAGAATCCTACAGATTAAGGAAAAGTAGATAGAATTCTAAAGATCCTGGAAACAATCTCTGGTAGAACCAGAAGAAAATTTCAGGAAGATTACAACTTCAATAAAATCCAAGAAGATGTCGAATTTATTAGGGTGATCACTTTATCCTATTTAGAGTGGAAGTGGGGGACTATTCATAATTACACCAGTTACAGGGCAGCAACTCTCATCAAAAGAGATAAAAACTTCTAAATAAAATTTTAGCATACAGAACCCAGAAAATGCATTTTTATTTTTATTTATTTATTTATTATTTTTTTTTTTTAAAGATTTTATTTATTTGACAGAGAGAGATCACAAGTAGACAGAGAGGCAGGCAGAGAGAGAGAGGAGGAAGCAGGCTCCCAGCTGAGCAGAGAGCCCGATGTGGGACTCGATCCCAGGACCCTGAGATCATGACCTGAGCTGAAGGCAGCGGCTTAACCCACTGAGCCACCCAGGTGCCCCCAGAAAATGCATTTTTAAAAGACGTTACATCATGACAAATTGGGATGTATTCCAGGAATGTAAGTTTGATTTAGCATTGCAAAAAACAATGTAATTACATGTATTAACAGAAAAGAGAAAAAAACGATTGTTTTGACAGATGAAGAAAAATAAGTTGGTAAAATTGAACATGGATTAATGATAAAATTCTCAGCAAACTGAGAATAGAAGAGAATGTCTTTAATCTGGTTAAAGTGTATCCCAGAAAACTTATAGCTTCTATTATAACTAATGGTGAAATAACAAATGTTTTCTCTGTGAAACTGAAAACATGGCAGGGATGTCCACTGTCACCATTTCTATTCAACATAGTCTCTGAAGTCTAGAGGGCAGGGGTGGAGTGTACAGCTTGGAAAAAAGCAAAATTTCTTTGTTAAGGGCATGATTGCATATGTATAACATTCAATATAATGTACAATTAGAATTAATAAGTGACTTTCAACAAGAATGCCGAATATAAGATCAATATAAAAATCAGTTTATTTCTAGGTACTAGCAATACATAATTTAAAATGAATCTTGGAATACTGAAAAAATAAAGTAAAATTAAAAAAAAATAAAATGAAGTAAAATTGGGTGCCTGGGTGGTTCAGTTGGTTAAGCGTGAGACTCTTGATTTTGGCTCAGGTCATGATCTTATTGTCGTGAGGTCAAGTCCCGTGTTGGGCTTCAGCCCAAGTGTGGAGCCTGCTTAAGATTCTCTCTCTCCCTCTCCATCTGCCCTTTCCCACACCATCTCCCACTTGCAAAAGTGAAGTAAAATTAATATGCACAATAGTATAATTATCAAACACTTAGATAGAAATAAGTGTAACAGAAGATCTTCAAGATTTCTCCACTGAAAACTACAAAATACTGAAAAGAAAAAAAAATTAAAGACCAAAATTAATGGAGAAATATACCACGTTCACCGATCAAAACACACAATAGTGTTTAAGTATCAGTTCTCTCCAAATAGGACTGCAATCCCAAAGCAAATCTTACACAATCTCCTACTGTGACTTTTGCTACTGCCCCATCAGTACATGGAGACTAATTTCTCTTTCTTTGACTCTAGATGGGTTTGTGGGCTGCACGACTCTCTAAGCAGATCAGAAGTGGCAGTGCAACTTCGACCTGGATTATTGGGATACTTACTCTTTTAGATTTCAGTTGCCATGTAAGCATTCCAGCGGCAAGGAGGTGCCCTGGTGTGAGGCCCAAACTAGCCTATGTCAAGATATCACACAGAGAGGCCCTTCGATTATGCGAAGCAAAGACTGGGTGACTACCTGCTCAGCTCCTCCATGGCTCCGGGTCCCAGGTGTCTGAGCTCCAGCCATCATACCCAACTACAACTGCATGGAATCCCAGAAGCATAGAGCGAAGTCCTTCCTGTGTTCCTGGCTCCCAGGAGCAAAAGGAAATAATAAAATCATTGTTTTATGTCCTACATTAAAAAAAATTTTATTGAGGTATGATTGACACATAAAAAGCTGTGCATCTTTAAAGTATACAGCTTGAGTTTGGCATAAGTACAAACCAAGAGACCATCGTCATCATCAGGGCCACAGACATGTCCACCATCTCCCAAGGTTTTCTCCCATGTCCTTTTTGGTGATGGTGATGGTGATTGATGATGATGATGTGTGTATGTGGTAAGAACACTTAACAGAAGACTTACTTTCTTAGCAAATTTCAAGTATAAAATATATTATCGTTATCGTAGGTACAATGCTGTGTAGTAAATCTCTTATTTGTCTTGCATAAGGGAAGCTTTGGGCTCTCAGACTATGACCTCCCCGGAGCCCCTGGAAATCGCCATTCTACTCCCTGCTGCTATGAGTTTTCCTATTGTCCATGTAAGTGAAGTCATACTGTGTTCGTCTTTCTGTGTCTGGCTCATTTCACTCAGTGTCTTCCAGATCTATCCACGCTGTCAAAAAAGGCAGACTTTGCTTCTTTTTTTATGGGGGAGTAATATTCCACCGTGTGTGTGTGTGTGTGCGTGCGCGCGCGCTTGCTTAGGCAGGTGTAACAAAATAGCATAGACAGGGAGTTTATAAATGACAGAAATTTGTTTTCCACGTTGTGGAGGCTGGGAAGTCAGAGATCAAGGTACTGACAGACCCAGTGTCCGGTTAGGATCCATTTCCTGATGCATAGTTGGTCTATTTTCACTGCGTCCTCACATGGCAGAAGGGAAAAGGGAGCTCATGTCCGGAAGGCTGCACGTCCTGATGCCATCATCCTGGGGGTTAGGATTTCAATCTATGAATTTGTGGAGGGCTGGGTACACTCCGTCCACAGCAGTATGAATCTCCCACATTTTCTTTCCTATCTATCTGTCACTAGACTTCAGGCTGTTTCCATACCTTAGCAATTCTGAATGCTGCTGCAGGGAGCACGGGAGGGCAGAGATCCCCTCAAGGTCATGATTTCTATTCCTGTGGATAAACACCCAGAAGTGAGATTGCCACATCATACGGCAGCTCTATTTTTTAATTCTTTGAGGGACCTCTATGCTGTATTCCAGAACGTCTGTGTACCACTTTGCAATTCCCCACAACCTCACAAACACTTAGCTTTTTTTTTTTTTTTTTTTTTAATTAATAAGAGGCATCCTGGCAGGAGCGAGGTGTTAGGTCATTATGGTTTTGATGTCCATTTCTCCGATGATCAGGGAGGCCGAGCCCCTTTTTATGTGCCTGTGGACCATTTGTATGTCTTCTTTGGAGAAATGCCCATTCAGATCCATTGCCCATTTAAAAAATCTGATTATTTGTCTTCTTTGTTATTGAGTTGAAGGGTTCATTGTGTATTTTGGATATTAACCCCTTATCAGAGATGCAGTTGCTAATATTTTCTCCCATTCTTTAGGTTGTCTTTTCATTTTACTGATGATTTCCTTTGCAGTGCAGAGTTGGTTTTTTTTTTTTTTCCATATTGTCCCACTTCTTTATTTGCTTTTGTTGCCTATTCTTCTGGTGTCATATCCAAAAAATCATTGCTAAGCCACATGTCAAGAAGCTTTTTCGTGGAAGTTCCAGTCCAAGAGGGCAACCTAGGAGGCTCCTGAACTCACCTCCTTCCGTGGACATGACAAATCTCTAGCACTCATTTATTTGTTCATCAGTGTCAAGTACTTAAACACCAGACACTCTTCTGCTGTTCACTACACAGCACCAGAAAAAACCTACATAAAATTCTGGCCTCATGTAGCTCACATTCTATTGGGAAAATAGATGATAAACGAATAGAATAGAAAATATGTGATGGTGACAAGTACTATGGGGCTAAAATGAAACAGGGAAGAAGGAGAGAGAACGGGGGGGGGGGGTGAGTAGCCCTTTTAAAAAGTGTAGTCAGGGAAGATTTCACTAAGAGGTGAGCAAAGGTCCAGAGGAGGTGAGGGAGTAAGCTTTGCAGACATTTGGGATAGAGTGGTCTGGGGTAAGGGAAAGTAAGTGCAAAGGCCCTGATGCAAGAGGATGTTACCCTTTATGGGGAGCAACAGGAAGGCAAAAGGAAGCAGTGGGAGGAGTAGAGAAGTAACTGATTGTGGGGCGGGGTGTATAGGTCCCTGTGGGCCATTTTAAGGACTTTGCTCATTGTTTACATGAGTTGATGGGAGCTGCTGGGGGTGTTAGGCAGAGGGGTGACATGACCTGATTGATATTTGAAAAGGATTTTAAATTATTATTATGTTTAGTTAGGCAGCATATAGTACATCCTAAGTTTTGGTTGTAGTGTTCAACGAATCGTCATTTGCGTGTAACACCCAGTGCTCATCCCAACACGTGTCCTTCTTCATGCCCATCACCTGGTTACTTTGGCTGTGAGGTTGAGAACAAGCTGGGTGCACAGAAGTACACACAGGAAAATCAGGCAGAAGGCTCTTGCAATAGTGCAGGTGTAAGAAGTTTCCTTGGAACAGGGTGATACCCGTCAAATTGGTGAGAAGGGCTTGAATTTTGGAAAAATATTGATGATAGAGAGGAATGACAAGATTAGCTGGGGAACGTGTGAGAGAAAGAGCTTTTTGGCCTGGGCAACTGGGAGTTTGGAAAAGCCATTTGCTGACATGCAGAAGACAATGACAATTATGTACCAGGCATTGTTCTAGTTGCTCAGGAACTAGAACATGATTCTTGGGGGAATGTCAGTTTTGGACAAGCTAAGCTTAAGAGCTGATATCTAAGATGTTAAATAAGTGGCTGAATATACTAGTCTGGCCGAAAGTATGAATTTTAAACCTTCATGAAACAAGAGGTCTGCTTATTAGCTGAGATTTTGTCCTACTTATACTGAAAACAAGCAGGAAAAGGCAAATTACCATTTCCGTAATTAAAGCTTTTAGGATTTGGTGGTTTCGTTTCAATCACACAGCTGTAAATAACAGATTGTATCCATCTGGGTCTCCACCCATGCTTCAGACCACAATTGTGTTAACCTCAACATTCACAGGAATTGCTCTACTGCTCTGTAGCACATTGAAATGTGATCTAGAAAAATAACAGTATCCAGTTTTTAACTAATGTGATGTTGGTGAGTTAGGTCAGAGCAATAGATCTGAGCTTAAAAAATATCCTCTGGGAAGTCACCCATAGAGGCTACAGACCCTTGTTATAAGACCTGGGCTCATCAAATAAACAAGTTGGGGAAAATAGTATTATTAGTCTATTTTAAAACATTTCTTTCCCTTTCTCAGACTTCTTCCCTTTTAAGAAAAAACCATGATGGTCAAGGTCAAGGTCAGAGGACCTCCAGCAGCCTGTGGTGGTCAGAATGGGCATGTCTGTGGGTGTTATCCAGTTTCAGCCTTGCTGTCTCTGGCTTTGGAAGCCTGGTTTGGGTACCAAGGGCAATGCTAGGATTTCCTGAGTATGACTGTGACTTGTAATTAAGGATGACCCAAATGATGATTTGGCCACCATGGAGGTTGTGTTTCCACCTGAAACATGAATAATCCCTTTCCATATTGTCATCAGCACCCTGCAAACAACTTTTTCACTATTTTTTTCACCTTTGACAACTCTTAATTTGCATTTCTTCATATATTAGTGAGGTTGATCATTTCTTAATATATTCATGGAGAGTTCCTTCTTTTTTGAGAGAGAGAAAGGGAGAGAGAGCACAAGTGGAGCAGAGAGAGAAGGAGAGAATCCCAAGCCAACTCCCCTCTGAGCGCAGAACCTGATGAACCTGATCTGGGCAGATCTCACAACCCTGAGATTGTGACCCAAGCTGAAATCAAGAGTTGAAAGCCCAACTGATGGAGCCACCCAGGTGCCCTCATTGACAGTTCTTTTTTTTTTTTTTTTAAGGTTTTATTTATTTCTTTGTATTTATTTGACAGACAGAGATCACTAGTAGGCAGAGAGGCAGGCAGAGAGAGAGTGAGAGGGGAGGAAGCAGGCTCCCGCTGAGCAGAGAGCCCGATGCAGGGCTCGATCCCAGGACCCCAAGATCATGACCTGAGCTGAAGGCAGAGGCTTAACCCACTGAGCCACCCAGGCTCCCCTTCATTGACAATTCTTATTTCTCCTTTATATCTTGTCACTTTCAATCACAATTCTTTTTCTTTTTCTTTTCTTTTATTAGCATATAATGTATTCTTTTTTTCAGGGGTATGGGTCTGTGATTCATCAGTCTTACACCATTCACAGTGCTCACCATAACACATGCCCTCCCCAATGTCCATCACCCAGCCGCCCCATCCCTCCCACCCCCTCCCCTCCAGCAACCTCAGTTTGTTTCCTGAGATTAAGAGTCTCATGGTTTGTCTGGTTTGTCTCCCTCTCTGGTCATCTTTCAACCACAATTCTCAATATGCATAGCCCACTGGTTTTGTTGCTAGTAGACCATGGATTGAATTAGTCTACTCTATAAGAGCTTCAGTGTGTTCTTTCCTGTTATAAATGATCTCTGAATACACCTTTAGTACTTTCCTTTGAATATTTTATTCATTTATTCATTGGCGGGGATCAGGGAATGTCCATCCAGTGAGTCCCGTGATGGGGTCCCTCTCAAGGACACCTTATACTCCTGCTTAAAGGGTCTACTTCAACTCCATAAGGTTGATCTTTATCCTCATGTCACACTTGAACACAACTTTCTCACTATCCATCTCTGTTTCTATGCCAACAAAAGAAAGTATATGCATAGTATATATATATTTGTAAATATATATATATGCTTACTGTATATATGCTTGTAAATATATATATATATTTCCCCTTCTTTTTTTTTAAAAGATTTTATTTATTTATTTGACAGACAGAGATGACAAGTAGGCAGAGAGGCAGGCAGAGAAAGAGGAGGAGGCAGGCTCCCTGCTGAGCAGAGAGCCCGTTGCGGGGCTTGATTCCAGGACCCTGATATCAGACCCAAGCTGAAGGCAGAGGCTTAATCCACTGAGCCACCCAGGTGCCCCTATATTTTCCCTTCTTAATCAGCCTACAGAATAATACATTTTCTGCCAAACTTTAAGCCAATATTTAAAGCCTGCAGCATAGTTTTATCTCTAAAATGAAGCCTAGCCATCCAAGGGGAAGACTAAGCCTCACAATGTCCCTTCCTGTAATCAAAGCCAATTCAGCAATGCTGGGTGCAGATTTCTTGGTGAAGAGGAGAATCTGCAGCCTCCAAATCAGAAGACAGAGCTGCAGCTTCTTAAAAACTTCCCCAGTTTATGTGCGTCTTTAGATTTGTCTTTGGAAAGCAGAGCCACAAGCCAGGTATTGGAAACCCTGGGGAGTCATAAATAGTTAGATTTAAAAAAAGATTTTATTATTTATTTGAGAGAGAGCACAAATGGGAGGACCCAAGCAGACTCTGTGCTGAGCCTGACGTGGGGCTCGATCTCATGATGCTGAGATCAGGACCCTGAGATCACGACCTGAGCAGAAACCAATAGTTGGACGCCCAACCAACTGCAACACCCAGGCTCTTCAGTGGTTTGATATTCTAAAGGTGGGCTATACTGTCCTGTAGACAATGTGGCAAGACTCTAAATGATAATAAGCAGTTACATGGGGGCACCTAAGGGGATTTTCTAACTCTTTTCATTAAGCAGGGATTCATCCTCCTCCCTCTATCTCTTCTTTTCCCCTTTCCCTGCTCCTCCCTTTCACTGTTCACATTTTCCAAACACTGAACTCTGAAACAAATTGGCTTCTCTTAGAAAGCAGAGCCACACTTAATGTATCTTCTGCAAATCATAGATGGCTGACCAACCTACTCGTCTTCCTCAAACCCTTATGTTTTATTCTTTTTATCTTCACTTAAATCTTCTTTGAAGCTCTTCCTTTCTTTATGGAGGTCTGAGTTTCTGACTTATTCTTTTCCTTCTCCCTAAAGAACTTCTTTTAACATTTACTGCAAAGCAAGTCTACTGGCAAAAAATTCCCTCAAGTTTAGTTTGTCTGAAAAAGTCTTTATTTCTCCTTCATGTCTGAGGGACAATCTCACGTGGTACAGAATTCTGCAACACTTTAAATATTTCACTCCACTTTCTTTTTGCTTGCATGGTTTCTGAAGAGACAGAAGATGATTTGGTTTTTACCTCTAGCTTCTTCGTGATTTTTTCTTTAACTTCACTTTTTCTGTAATTTGTAAATGATATGCCCAGGCATAATCTTTTTGGCATTTATTTTACTTGGTGTTCTCCAAGCTTTCTGAATCTGCCATTAATTTGGGGAGAAAAATCTGTCATTATTGTTTCAAATATTCCTTCTGTACCTCTCTGTCTTCTCCTTCTGGTCTCATTACATGTATGTTACACCTTCTGTGATGGAGCCATGTTCTTGGGTGTTTTGCTCTGTTTCTTCAGCCTTTCTTCCCTTTGCTTCTTAGTCTTGAAGGATTCTATTGAGATAGTCCCCAGCTCCAAGATTCTCTCCGTAGCTATATCCAGGGCTCACCACTAAGCCTATCAAAGGCAGCCCTCATTTCTATACAGTGTTTTATTTCTAGTTTTCTTTTTGCTTTTTGGTTCTTTTGGAAGATTTCCACCTTCTTGCTTACATTATTCTTAGGTTCTTGAATGCTGTCTACTTTAACCACTAGAGTTCTTAGCATGCTAATCTTATTTGTTTTAAATTGTTGGCCTGATAATTCCAACATCCCTCCCAGTCCGGTTCTGATGTTTGCTCTATCACTTCAAATAGTGTTTTTGTGCCTTTTGTTATGCCTTGTAATTTTTTCTTGATAGCAGGACACAATGTACCAGGTAAAAAGACCTGCCTTTCCTAATGTGGTCATCAGGTGTTGGGGGAGGGGAAATGTTCTGTAATCCTGGGATTAGGTCCTAGGCTTTTAGTGAGCCTAGGCCTCTAGACTGTGAACTTCACAAACGTTTAAAATTTTTTTTTCTCTTCTCTTAGGTGGAAGAGGACGGCTAGAGCTGGCCGGAGAGGCTGGTGAAACTTTAGATTCAGATGTAAACCCCAGGGAAATTTAACTCCTTTCCAGGGCTTTATTTCCACTTTTTAGAGGTTTTCCTCACCACTCACCTTCAATACATCCCCTGAAATAGTGATTTGAGACTTCAGGGAGTGAAGCATTTTTGGAGAAATAGGTTGGGTGTCGGTAGTTGGGATGAAACATTTCTCCAAGCTGGGAGGGAAAGAGACCTTGAACATCTCGGTTTAGTTTAAACATAATGGCTGCAGGCTCCCTTGAAGAACGAGGATTAGGAAACATAACCCAAAACTGTTTGCGGGGGCAGACCGGAGTGGGGAGCTGATTAAGGGATTAGCTTGATGATATTAACATGAAAGTGGGGGTGGGGGCACGACAGAATTAATTAGGAACATATGGCCGGAACAGTACACTACAGATGTATGTTCACAGTTGAAGACTTCTACTCCTGGTTAGAGTCAACGTGGAAAGAACTCCTCAGGGCCGAGTCTTTCCTTCCGTGGCTCCTTGCTTTGCCTTACGCACTCAGCAACGGGGCACGCATCTCCATTGCAGAACCCACATGGACAGTTACATCTTCGCAAAAGTCTCTTCGCTCCCACGGCATCCCCAAACACCGAGGATCCGGACGTGGGGAGGCTTTTCTTGGCCTCCAGTTGCTGTATAAAAGGCTTCCACTTGGGAGGTCCAGCACCCTCCCAGTTCGGCGCCTCAGAGGACTGACGGCACTCTCGGATCCTCGGTGCCGGCCACTGCAAGGTCAGTGTGAAGCAAGGGCTCTGCGAACCATCGTATCTGCACAGTTCAAAGGTGGACGGTGGGGCCTGGCCTCTCCTGGGCGTTGATGACGCAAGCTCAGCTGAACTACGTCACACCCAGTGCTCAATCAGGAGCGCACTATCTTCCTCAAAAGATGCCTGCCAAGCGTTGGTGGAGATAGCCTAGCACACTAGCATCTAGGCATGGCGAGGGCACTTTTTTTTTTTTTTTTTTTTTTTTTTTTTTAACCTTAAGCCCGCTGCAGTTTCTAAACCTGGGTTAGCTCGCATTCCTTAGAATGGGACCTGAAAAAAACAGGGAACACTGTGGTAAATAGTTTAAAAAAAAGAAAAAAGGTATGGAGGCAAATGCTAGTCTCAAATATAATCAAGAAATGCCCTAGGTGTAGGTCCCTGTATAAATAGAAACCTAGGGGACAGATAGGTAGGAGAGAGCACAGGGCAGTGAGCCAAGAGGTATAGGATTTCTTTTTGGGGTGATGGGAATGTTCTAAAATTAGAGTGTGGTAATAGTAAAATAGGTAAAACTGGGTAAATTTACCCAAAATCACTGAATTGCTCTATTATAGCATGTGGATTTTTAACACAAAAGCTGTTAAATTAAAAAAAGAAAAAAAAAACCAAAAAACAAACAAAAAAGCAGAGCACAGAAAGCTATTAGAGATGCCAAGAGTAATTTCTCCTGCAGGATGGTCAATGGCTGGGAAGCCCAGCAAAGCCCAAAGCCACATAGAACAACTCGAGAAAACCTGTTTTCTCTGACCAAGATCGTGAGTGGGTGAAAATTCCAGGGATGAAAAAAAAAAAAAAAAAAAAAAGAAAGAAAGAAAAAAGAAAGGAGAGAAAAGAAAATTCCAGGGATGCAGATTTTGCCTTGATATCAGGAAAGGCCTTCAGACTTTTAGCAAGGCCAATAAAAGAAAGAACATTTTTTGTGAGGTGGTGCGCTCCCAGAGCCTGGGTTCAGGCACAGCACTCTGCCGAGGAAGGGGACCAGGACTCTGCAGTGCACTGGGCTGACAGAGGCCTCCTAGGGGAATTTCCAGCTCGGAGGCTCAGGGGTTCCACTGTTGTGATGAGAAAACCCCCTTTCCCCTCCAGGGCTCTGTTTGTCCATCTAGAAGCCAGGATGGTCTTTGCCACATGTCTCATTCACCCGGAAGGGGATGTTTGTGTACCGCTCTGAGATTTGCTGATGAAAGAGACCAGCAGGGCATAGAGACTCCCTGAAGACTTAGACTCAGGTAATAACAGGAACTCGGCAACCGACAGACTGCAATTGTGCCTCCATAATAATAGTAATTAATGCAAGAATAATATCTCCATTTTTGATTTCCTATTGCCACTTTTGTCCTGGGCAGCTAACAAGCCACATCTGGGGTATGACTTTATAGTCATTTTTATGTTCTTATGTTTGTTTATTACAGGCTTTATGGTTTTATTAAAAAATTATGAAAGTGCTATGTTGCCCATTAGAAAAGGCAGAGAGTCACAAAAGGTCATATAAATTAAATGGGAATCCCACAAGCCAGTGTTAACCACTATTTACGTGTGTCTTCTTATATTTTATTTTATAAAAACAAAAATGTGGTACACATGCTTAGTAAACTGATTTCTGATTTAATGATATATTTTAGTTTTTCCAGGTCACTAAGGATGGCTGTAAAACATTATTCCTAATGCTTGCATAGGATTGCATACAACAATATATTAATAAATTTAATCTATTCTGTATTGTAGATTTAGATTGCTTCTATTGCTTTTGCTATTGGCAATGAGATTTTTGAGGTCAAAGCCTTTTTTTGAAGTCAAAGTGCATATTTTTAATATAAATGCCTTTGAATGGACACCAGATGTTGAATTTCTGGTTCAAAAATATATAAACATTATTTGGAGTTTTGATATACATTTCCAAATTCTCCTTCAAAAACTTTGTTCCCTATTATACTCAAACTAGCAGGAGACTCACTTCCTACATCTTCTGTAATTGTAGTTATTATTTTCATTATTCAATATTTATCAAATTGGTAGGTATACAACGATATATCATTTTTTAAAATTTGAATTTCCTGGCTATTTTAAAAAAAGATTTTTTTTTTGAGAGAGAGAGAGCGTGTGCGCATGCACACAAGCAGGGGTAGGGGCAGGAGAGGGAGAGAATATCAAGTGGATTGAGCACTGAGTACAGAGCCTACTGCAGGGCTTGACCTCACGACCCTGAGATCGTGACCTGAGCCAAAATCAAGACTCAGATGCTTAACCAACTGAGTCACCCAGGCACCCCACACCTCCTGGTCATTATTGTCCCTGATCATTTTTTTCATGTATCATTTTTTGGTCTTCTTTTGTGAATTTCAGGCTCCTGTTTTTTTTTTCCTTTTTCTCTCTCGCCATTTATTTTTTCCTATTAATTTATAAAAGCATTACATATATTATGGATATAGAATCTTTGCTTCCTTTACAAATTGTAAATATTTCCTACGAAAATTGTTATTTGCTTGTTAATCTTAAGAATTTTTTTATTTTTTTATGTTGCCAAAATTTAGTGATCTAGTTCTTTTATAATTTCAGTCTTAGAAAGTACTTCCCAACCCTAAAATCTATATAGCTATTTCTTTATTTTCATTAAGGGTTTTTATAATTTCATTTTTTACATTTACATCTTTACTCTATGGTTGTGATGCTGATTTATTGTGTGAGGTAGGAACTTCATATTTTTATAAATGGTTAGCCATTTTTCCATTAATTGAAAATTTTATCCTTTATTTAATTGGTTTGAAGGATCACCTTTACCATAGACTAGAATGTTATGTACATTTTTGTCTGTTTCTGGACTTTTTAATGTTTTCCCTAAATCTTTTTTTTCTATCAAGCTTTTATTGTCCCATGGTTATCTCAATTAATGTTATTTATTGTAATATACTGTTTAGTTGTATATTATATTGTCTAAGTGTAAATTATTTGCTGCTTATTTCACATGAAATTTATTTTTAGATATTTTATAGTTCCTGTAACTGTGGTCACTGGGAACTTTTCTTTCCATTGGATATTTTGAGCTAGTCATTACTGATACATAGTAAAACCATTGACTTTTTAATATATGTTTTAAAACATATTTAAGCACTCTCCTTTCAGTTCAAATATTCTTTCATAGAAAGAAGAACAAGAATTTATTCCAAAAGATGACAGACAAATCCTGCGGACAGAGTTTGGTACAGTATCATCACATAAGAACACATTTTCCTTCTGAATATATTCTCTTTCTGATTGTTCCCCTGGACTCCGGAATAAACACTTATCCGGATACTGTGTGGTATATTTTAAAAATATACTGTTCAAGAAGATTTGCTAAAATTTTATTTAAGAATCTCCCTTCTTGTACTGATAATGGAAATTGGTTTGTAATTTTTGTTATCACTTTTGCCTTTAGGGCTATGTTAGCTTTATTTTAGAAGTTGAGTTTAGTTTCTATATCAGAAAGCCTTTATAGCTTTGTATTCCTTGGAGCAATTTATTCATTTATTTTTTAAGATTTTACTTATGATTTGAGAGAGAGAGAATGAGTGGGGGGAGGGGAGCAGAGGGTCAGGGAGAAGCAGATTCCCTGCTGAGCAGGGAGCCCTACATGGGGCTCCATCTCAGGACTCCGGGATCATGACTTGAGTCAAAGGCAGATGCTTAACCTACTATGCTACCCAGGCATCCCTTTCTGGAGCAGTTAAAAACAACAACAACAACAACTTTTTCCTTCAATATTTTTTTCTTTAAATTTTATTTATTTATTTGACAGAGATCAGAAGTAGGCAGAGAAGCAGGCAGAGAGAGAGGGAGGAAGCAGGCTCCCCACCAAGCAGAGAGCCTGATGAGGGGTTCGATCCCAGGACCCTGAGACCATGACCTGAGCCGAAGGCAGAGGCTTTAATCCACTGAGCCACCCAGGTGCCCCCAGTATTTTTTTCTTAAAGGCCTGACATAACTCTACCAGATTGTTTGAGTCTGCCCTTTTGGAATATTACATTCAACTCACTGGTGAATGTCTCTCCTAAATGTATTTCTCCCTATGCAGCCTTATATTTTTACATCCCCACATCTCAAATCTTCAAAGCCTATTCCCAGATGTGCTTCCTGGTTCCTGCCAATACCCTATGAGTTAGGTCCTATAATTTCTCCCAGAGCACAAACCGTATTTACAACCTCAGGCTGGTCACAGGCAGGTCGTCAACCTGTGGATGATTAGGAGTGATGAGGGTCGACATTGCAAGGTACCTGCTTCAGCTGAAGTCTTTTCAGAGTCTCCAGGCAAGGGGAAATTACCCTCCTTGATAACGGGGAGATAGCTATTCTCCTGGTGCAGACAATTCAGGGGAATCTGGGGGTTTTAAATCATTAGAGTCATACATCAAAATGTCCTTGTGCCTTGCCTCACAAATTGATTCTTTTTTGTATCAGGACCCTGACTCTAACATGTGACACCTATTATGGATGTGTATTATTTCCTTTTCTATTCTGATAGCTTTACAATTAGATCCTGGGCCAGGTTTTTGACATGGTGTGTCCCAGAGCTGCTGGAATTGTGGGGGAGGGGGTCTCACTAAAGGCTTCTATAGAAACAGTTTGGCTTATACAGCATGCTTTGTGTGTTGAGAATTGACCCTCCTGATTCTATCATTTTCTTTTTTCAAGACTTTCAATGAAATTAAAAAAAAAATTAAACAACTCCAAAATCCTTATCCTTGCAATTGCCTCCCATAATTCAAGCACTGCCCCTCAAAACCCAACACTTCACTTTTCATCTGTGCCTTATCCAAGTCAACCATAAGGGAGAGACTTAGTAATTTTGATGTCAATGTGTATTAAGAGTTTGTAACCTTTCCTACGAAGATTGGATACAAGACAAGGATGTCCCGGGACACCTGGGTGGCTCAGTTGGTTAAGCATCTACCATTGGCTCAGGTCATGATCTTGGGGTCCTGGGTTCAAACCCTGAATCAGTCTCCCTGCTCAGTGGGAAGCCTGTTTCTCTCTCCCTCTGCCTCTCCCCGAGCTTGTGCTCTCTCTCTCTCTCTCTCAAATAAATTAAAAAAAAAATTTTATGCATTAAAAAAAGACAAGGATGTCCCTTCTTACTTCTCCTTTCAACATCATCTGGAAGTCCGTGCTAATGCAACAGTCAAAATAAGATGAAAGGTATACATATTATGAAGGAAGAAGAAAAATTATCTTTGTTCACAGATAACATGACTCTGTATATAGAAAATCCAAAAAGAGTTGATGAAAAAAACCCCTCCTGGAACTGATAAGTGATTATAGCCTGGTTGCAGGATACAAGTATATAAAACACAAACATAATATAATATACAAAAGTCAATTACATTCCTAGATATTAGTAATGAATTGTGGGATGTGAAATTTAAAACACAATGCCATTTACATTGGCACCACCACAAATTAAATGGTTTGGTATAAATCTAACAAAATACATACATGATCTATATGAGGAAAACTACAAAACTCTGATGAATGAAATCAAAGAATAACTAGATAAATGAAGAGATAGTCCATGTTCATAGGTATGAAGACTCAATATTGTTAAGAGGTTTGTTCCTCCAAAATTCATCTATAAATTCAAGGCAATCCCAATCAAAATCCCAGCAAGTTATTTTGTGGATTTTGACAAAGTGATTCTAAAATTTTTATGGAGAGGTAAAAGACCCAGAATAGCCAATACAATATTGAAGAAGAATAAAGTGGGAGGACTGACACCACCCAATATTCAGCTACAGCAATCAAGACAGTGTGGTATTGGCAAAAGAAAAGGCAAATAGACCAAGAGAATAGAATAGAGAGCCCAGAAATGGATTCCCATGAATAGAGCCAACTGATCTTTGACAAAAAAGGAAAAGCAATACAATGGAGCAAAGATAGTGTCTTCAACAAATGGTGCTGGAACAACTGAATGTCCACATGCAAACCGCACCCCCCAAGACACAGAACTTTCACAAAAATTAACTGAAAATGGATCATAGGCCTACACATAAAATGCAAAACTATAAAACTCTTAGAAGATGATGGAAGAAAACCTGGTTGACCTTTGGTCTGGTGAGGACCTTCTAGATATAACACCAAAGGCCTGGTCCCTGAAATAAACAGTTGACAAAAGGGATTTTATTAAAATCAAAAACTTCTGTGCTGCTAAAGACAATGTCAAGAGAATGAGAAGATAAACTACAGACTTGGGGAAAGTATTTGCAAAAGATACATCTGATAAGGAAATGTTATCTAAAATATACAAAGAACCCTTAACACTTAAAAGAATAAGATAGCAACCCAATTTTTAAAAATGGGACAAAGACCTTAACAGACACCTCCAAGAAGATATACTGATGGCAAGTAAGCATACGGCAGGATGCTCCACACTGCATGTCTTCAGGGAAATGAAAATCAAAACAGCAATGAGATACTAGTACATCTAGTAGAATGACCAATATCTGGAACACAGACCACCCCAAATGCTGGCAAGGATGTGGAGCAACAGGAACTCTAAGATATTGCTGGTGAGAATGCAATGAAGCACAGCAACTGTAGAAGACAGTTTGGCAGTGTCTTATAAAACTAAACATAGTCTTACCATATGATCCAGCAATCACACTCCTTAGTATTTACTTAGAGGTTCTGAAAACCTATGTCCACACAACAACCTGCACACAGACATTTATAGCAGCTTAATTCATAATTGCCAAAAGTTGGAAGCAACCAAGAAGTCCTTCAGCAGGTGAATGAACATCCAGACAATGGAATATTCAGTGCTAAAAATGAATGATCTGCCAGGCCATGAAAAGACAGAGAAAACTCAAATGCCTATTACTAAGTGAAAGAAACCAACTGGAAAAGTCTATGTATTTTATAACTCCAACTTTAAGAAATTCTGGAGAAGACAAAACTATGGAGACTATAAAAAGTTAAGTAGTTGTCAGAAGTTGGGAGGGTGGATAAGAGAGAGATGAATAGATGGAGCACAGAACATATTCAAGGTAGTGAAAACACTGTATGATGTTATAAGGATGGGATCACATCATTATATACATTTGCCAAAACCCGTAGAATGAACCCCAAGGTGAATAAAGGGCTTTAGGAGATCATAGTGTGTCAATATAGGGGCATCAATTGTAATGAATGTACACTCTAGTGAGTGACATGAATAATAGACGAATGCTAGGTATACCTGGGGGTAGGGGTATATAGGGAATCTCTGTGCCTTTCTCTCAATTTATTGTAAACCTAGAATTTCTCTAAAAAGTATAAAATCTTTAAAAAGAACAAATATGTATGTATTAAGTTGATGTAAATGCAAATGTATTAATAATTACACTAAATGTAAGTGAATTAAATATGCTATGTAAAAACTAAGATTTTCAAACAGAAAATGAAATCGAAAGCAAATTGGAAAAGAAAAGAAAAAAAAAAAAAAAGCAGAGCCTGAGACCAAGGCTCAAACATGATTGTTCATCTGGGAGTGTAGACCTGGGATTGGGATAGGAGTGAGGGAAGTATAAGGAAATGAATCAGGAAAAGAAGGAGAGTCAGAACAAGGATATGTTATCAAATTGACTTACTGCTCCAGGATGCTCAATCCCAATGGACAGTCTGAACTTTCTGACATGTTGCTCAGAGCCTGGCTCCTATGAAAAGAAATGGGGAAGCATTTAACCACTTGCTCCCCTCAGCTTTGGTCAAGCATTGACCCAAAAGACATGAACTGCTTCTTACTCTGGCTCATCAGGCAGGGTCCCAGTGGCATCCTACACTGGGACAACTAAGGCCTACAGGATTCCAAGTAATGCCCAAGGGGTGTCCAAATGATCGTCCAAACATGGTGCCTCGAGGTTTTCTTCTATGACTTTTAAATTTCCCTAAGGATTAGTAGTGTAATCAGGCTTTCTACCTCCTATTTAGTCAATTTTGGTTACTTACACATTCTCCTTTGAAAATCAGCCCATTTCATAAAGATCCTCAATCCAGCTAGGATAGTTTCTCTCTCTCTCTCTTTTTCTTTTTTTAACTAACCTTTTAGACATTGTCTAATTTGTTTTTGTTTTAAAGAAACCAGATTGGATTGAATTATCAATGATACTTTTCTGTTTTTCAATGAATTAATTTCTGCTTTCATTATATACTTTTTAATAGCTTTACATTTATTTTATATTAAAAAATACTTTCCTTCTTAGTCTAAAATAGTCAAACACAGAAGCAAAGAGTAGAATGGGGGCTGGGAGGAGAGGAAATTGGGGAGGTGAAGTTCAAAGGCTACAAAGTTTCAGTTATGCAAGATGAATAAGTTCTGCAAAGCTAAAGAAAGGACCGCACTATAGTTAACAATATTGTACCACATGCTTGAAACCTGCTAGGACACTTGAAACACACACACAGATACACACACACACACACAAAGAATAGAAAAGAACAAATGGTAACTATATGAGGTGATTGATTGTGGTGGTCATTTCACAATAGAATCATAAATCAAAGCATCAAGTTGCATATCTTGAATATATACAATTTTTATTTGTTAATTACACTTCAATGAAGTTGGGAAAAAAGGAATATAGAGTGAAGGCTGTCAGATAGAGGCAGGTAAATGAAGAGATGAAACCACCCACTCTAATTACACAGGAAACAAACAACAACAACAACAGAACTTTCCTTCTTTAGATAAATAGTTAATTCATTATTTTCATTATTATTCATTATTAAAAGAATATTTCATTATTCTTTTTAAAAAATAATAATAGCATTCTAGAATGATTTTTTTTTTCAGTATGACTTTGTCGCAAGCCAGAAGTTTTGAAACCTGGTGTTATTATTATGGTTATTTTTCAAAACACTATTTAATTACATGTTTTATTTCCTTTGTGACCCAAGGGTTATTTAGAAGAATATTGCTTAATTTCCTGGTATTTGGATTCTATTATTTACTATTTTTCTTGGTAATTCTTTGTTTTGCTGGATTATGGTCAAAGAGAGTTTACATCAAGGAATTTATTGGAATTTCTTTATGACCTAACAAATTACCTTACTTTATAAATGTCCAATGGCTATTTTATAGGAATATGAGTTAGGTTTCTGTAGACTATAAATGTTGAAAAGCTTGTTGATTATATTAATTCCTTCACTTGTGGGTCCACTTGATTAATCAAAGTGCATAAGAGAAATGATAAATGTTACCACTTGGATTATAGTCCTATTGATTTCTTCTTGATTTCTAAGATTTTTATTTTTTAGAATTTAGATGCTATTTTATGCAGAACATAAATATGCATGAGCCAACACATGATGGACATTAATATTTCCATCCTTTAGTTTTTGCTTGGGTTTGTTTTGTGTTCATATCTTTGTCATCCTTTTAGAGCACAGTTTTATGGGTCACTTTATCTTAGGCCTGCCTTTTGGAAACAATATACATTACTCAGATTTCTGTGGAGGACATAGAAACCATCTCATGTCTTTCGAGTGGAAAGGGAGTTAAGGCAGAAACTTGGGTGCTTATTGCAGCTTTAGGGGAAGCTGGAGGAGTGGAGGTTGGTGGCCTCCACTGGGTTACAGAGTCCGACTTCCTACCCAGGGTGGGGAAGCTACCGCTGCTGCTACCAGAGCCCCAGGGAACCAGCCTCCCTGTCCTGACTTCCTTTCCTCTGGGCTCCTTTCTGCTGGTGGGTCTTCCTTTTAGTTGAATATAGGCCACCCACTGGGGCTCTAGTCACCAGGGGTCTAGGGGGACAATATTTGGCTTTTCTAGCTCAGTTGAGAAAGACTGGTCTCACTTCTCTCTCCCTGAACCTAGGAAGGTGTCAGAAGCTGACATTCCCCCCACTGAAGCGTCTATTGTTCACGCCCCTCATGATGAAAGACGAGAGATTTAGTCCATCTTTCTCTTCACCTCGGACTTGTCACCAAACATGTACTGACTGCCTTCATGAATCAGAAGTTGTTACAGGCATGGCATACATCACAATATATGGAAATCAAACAGCCAATTTCTGCCTTCAAGAAATGTATCTTCTGATGTAAAGAGTTAGGTCCTTAGAGGCGCTATCTTAATACCATGGGATACGCTAGAAACATGTATGTCCACAGGTGGGATCAGAGCAGCGGGAAGTGATGCTTAGCCCACTCTGCATGGGAAAGGACTAAAGACTGACCTGATTTCAAGCAGAGAGTATTTTCTGGGGGGGTGGGAGGCACAAGAACCCTGAAATATGGGACCCCACATAAATAGAAGCCCTTTGCTATAACAATGGCATGAAATGCAAGCTGGAGCCAATACAGCTGAGGCTGGAGGGGTCAACGGAGCCCCTCACACTAAAAAGGGGTGATCCAAGAGAACATGGATCATCCCCAACTCCACCAACTTGGGACCTGGTGACTCTCTCTTTCTGGGATCTGTTGAGTCTTTGGTCCCACAGACATTCTCACTCTGCTGGAGCCTGGAGAAAGGGGTGGTAGAGAGATGGCCTAAGGGTGGCCACAGGACAGTTGCACCCCTGTTGTTTGGCTCAGCAAAAAAAGAAGGTTCCCCACACTTCAGTAGACACCAGAAGAGGTACGCGGAGGTGGTTAGGCTTGAGCACTCTTTTAGGTGACAAATCCCAGAGGCATTTTCTGAGGAACACAACCCGAGTTGGGGAAATGCATGGGGGAGGTCTTACTGGCCCAAGAGAGGACAGCATTTGGCTATCTGACCCTCAGAGGCCACTAGGGACTTGGCAGTGTTACCTAGAAAAGTAACACCATCCACAGAGCAACCACTAGAGGGACCTCTTCCTTGTCTCCCCTCAGAGCTGATGCATGGGACCTGATGGGAGGCATAGGAGAGTTGACCGTCCTCCCAGACCCCCCAGCTCCAAGCTGCTGGGGCCACAGCTGTAGCCTGGGGTTTTCAGTATTGGAGTGAGACTATTTCAATAATTAAAAGTGGTATTTAAAAAAAAAAGAAAGAAAGAAATTTCTAGAGTCTTGACGAGCTTCCATAGGAGAACTGCTACCCTGTTGGAAAGGGCAATGTGACATAGTGTACAGTGGGAGGCTAACTGAGGACGAGGAGGAGGGAGTTGGTGGCTACACAGCGTGGAACCCTGCGGTAATTCCCAAAGTTCTCCTTGGAATCGGTCTCTCCTCCTCTTCCACCACCCCAGAAATCTTTTTTCCTCTCTGTGTTTTCTCACCTAAAGCAATCTACCAGGGCCATCGGTTCCTCCCCACCCACCAAACCTGTCCCGTCAGGGCCTGACCTCAGCAGGCTGAATCATACCTGCCTGGCACCGCCGGGGCCCAGGCCCGCGTCCCTCTTCGGGCCCCAGCCCACCCGCAGCTCCTCGCCTTCCCCGAGGGGGGCTGCTTTGTCTTCTCCCTGAATTGGATTCCCCCACAGCAAGAAATCCAGCTTCCTGAGGAAATCTCCCTTCACCCAGGAGCCTGACCATTAATTGTTCCTGTTATCTGAGCCAGCTGGTCCTGCCTTACCCCAGGGGGCTCAGCTGGGGCCTTGGGTGAACTGTGGCCGCGGAAGGCTGTGGGCCCTGACCACACGCCCCATTCCCAACTTCCTTTCCCCGGGACGCACCACACCGCGCGAGGAGCTCATCTGAATTCTGGCACATCTCCGCTCTGCCCTAGAGCCTTCTAGGGCTGGCAGGCATTCTGCCACGGAGCTGGTCTCTGTGGCTTTGTGCCCACAGGTAATTATCAGGGCAGGGCTCGCACACCCTCTCGGCCTCCAGTGCGGCCTGCCAGCCTCGGGCCCACCTCCCCTGCGGCGCCGGGAGCCTCGGCTGACCACAGACTGGCCTCCTGTGGTACAGCAGGTGGTCGGCTTGATCCCCGGTCCCTCCGTGACCTTCTGCCCTCCCGAGGCCAGACAGGGGCTCGGAACATGTCCAGTCATGTCTGCCCCGACCTCCTCATCCATGAGAGATCTCAGGATCTGCAGAAAATGTGTGTTTATACACTAATTCCCAGCCTGCGCCTTCTGACCTTCAAACCTCTCAGCCTCGCTTACATAAAGCCATGCTAAGTGTGATTCCCCATTTCACGCGTCGGGGCCCTAAAAGTCCATGCCTTCCCCCCATGGTTCCTATTCTGATTTCAGAATTTCCCTCTTCCTGAAGGACTTTCCAAGGATTGCACAGCTCCTGTCCAGCCTACCTCGGCTCCCTTGAGCATAGCTACTGGATGGTCATTGTGAAAGCTTCTTCTGGTCAGCGTTCCAGGGGGATAAAAACCCAGACAAACCACCAGCTATGATCTGAACATTCCAGGCTGCCTGGACCATTGCTAGGGTGTTATATGCAAATAAACACAAAATCCCCCCCCCCCAAATTGATAAGTAATGCAGGTATTTACTAAAGTTTTCTTCTAGATCTGGAAGACAAGATTACTTAGCATGCCATACAAAATACCCTCTGAAATCTTTTCTAAAAACTTTTCTACTCCCTGAACTTTGAGTTCTCCTCAGTTTCTTAAGACAAGTGCTCCAGATCTAAATCTCTCTGGTGTTTCCCTCCCTTTCTCTGTCCCTTCATCTGTAGCTGTCTGTCTTTCTGTCTTGCTCTCTCGTTTCCTCTCTCCCTCTGTCCTGGGTTTCATCACATCCACCTCCTTGGCCAACAAGATGAAACCGTCCTCCCCGAGGTGGCAGACCCTAGAGCGATTTTATCACCACAATATCGTGATGGATACGGTCAAGATACATTTCCAACGCTGCAGGGATCCTTCCTGTTCACCTTTTAGAGCCCCATCCATTCCCTGCCAGGCCTCTCTGCAGCTGCCAGTCACCACTGATCTGTCCCTTTTTTCTGTGTCATTTCTAGACTGTGAAAGAGATGGACTTACACGGTGTGTAATGCTTGGGGATGGGTTTCTTTCACTTAGCCTAATTCTCTGGAGCCTCTTTTAGGAAACCCATCACCCTTCTGATTTGAGGACCCCCCCAGGCCCCATCCCCTTTGGGAGTTAAGATTTTATGAATCTGGGGGGACACCACCAGAGTGTAGTATCCCACAGTAGGGCATGCTGAGGTTTGTTTACCCATTCAACCCTTGAAACTTGCCTGGGTGGGTTCTAGTTTGGGGCTATTACAAATAAAGCAGCTATAAATATTTGTGTGCTAGTTTTTGTATGAACAGAAGTCATCATTTCTCTGGGATAAATACCCCGAAGGGCAATTGTTGGGTCATAGGGTAGTTGCATGTTTAATTTTTAAAGAAGCTGCCAAACATTTTCCCAGAGTAGCCGTATCATTTTCCATTCCCATCAGCAATGTGTCCAGCTTCTCAGCATCTTCACCAGCATTTGGTGGTGTTACCGTTTTGGGGGGGGGCGAAGGGAAGTTTGTTTACTTTTTAATTCCTGCCATTGTGATAGGTATGTAGCGGTATCTCATTGTGGTTTGAATTTGCATTTCCAGGATGGCTAAGGATACTGAGCAACATTATGTGTCCTTTTAAAAATTTTTTTTAAAGATTTTATTTATTTATTTGACAGACAGAGATCACAAGTAGGCAGAGAGACAGGCAGAGAGAGAAAGGAGGAAGCAGGCTCCCCGCTGAGCAGAGAGCCCGATGTGGGGCTCGATCCCAGGACCCTGGAATCATGACCTGAGCCGAAGGCAGAGGCTTTAATCCACTGAGCCACCCAGATGCCCCTCTTTATGTGTTATTTACCCTTTGTACATCCTCTTCAATGAAATGTTTCTCCATGTCATTTTCTAACTGAATTTTTGCTTTTCTTACTGTTGAGTTTTTTATTTTAGATACTTGCCTTTTGTCAGATACGTGGTTTAAAAATATTTTCTCCCACCCTGTAGCTTGTCTTTTCACCCATTTGACAGGGTCTTTCATAGAGCAAGCATTTTTAATTTTGGTAAAGTCAAATTTATCAACTTTTCCTTTTATAGGTTGTGCTTTTGGGGTCAAATCTAAGAATTTGCCTTGCCCTAGAGCTCAAAGATTTTCCCTGTTTTTTTTTTTCCTCTCTTTTTTACAGTTTCAGATTTTAGATTTAAGTTCATGATCCAGTTTTGAGTTAATTTTTAAAAAAGATTTTATTTATTTATTTATTTGACAGAGAGAGAGAGAGAGATCACAAGTAGGCAGAGAGGCATGCAGAGAGAGAGGAGGAAGCAGGCTCCCCACTGGGCAGAGAGCCCGATGTGGGGCTCAATTCCAGGACCCTGAGATCATGACCTGAGCCGAAGGCAGAGGCTTAACCCACTGAGCCATCCAGGCACCCCCAGTTTTGAGTTATTTTTTATGCAAGATGTGAGAGTTAGATAAAAGTTCTTTTTGTTTTTCTTATTATATCCAATTGTTCCAGCATCATTTGTTAAAAAGCTATTCTTAAATTGCTTTTTTCACTTTGTCAGAAATGGACTGGGCGAATTCATGTGGCTCTATTTCTGTGTTCTCTGTTCTGTTTCATTGATCTACATGTCTAGCCTTTCATCAGTACCAATACTGTCTTGGTTACTATAACTACAGAAGTCTCAAAATTGGGTAGACTAATTCCTCCCACTTTCTTTTTTTTTCTTCCAAATTGCTTGAGCTATTCTAGTTCCTTTGCCTTTCCATACAAATCTTAGAGTAATCTTGTCTATATTTTTAAAACTCCTGCTGAGATTTTGATAGGAATCCTGTTATGCTAGTATATCAACTTGGAAAGAATCAACATCTTTACTATGTTGAGTGTTTTATTCCATAAACACATTATGTCCCTTCTCCTATTTTAGATCTTCTTTGATTTCTTTCATCAGTATGGTGCACTGTTCAGCACAGAAGCCTTGTGCGTGTTTTGTTTGATTTATATCTAAGTATGTCTTTTCTTCTTCTTAGTGATTCTCAATTGTAGTGCATTTTGAATTTCAGTGTCCATGTGTTCATTGCTGGTATACAGAAATACAATCTTTGTATGTTTATCTTATACCCTATGATCTTGCTGGATTCACTTATTAGTTCTAAGGAGGTTTAACATTTTTTTTTTCAATATTCCTTGGGATTATCTATATGGACAATCAAGTCATCTGCCAACAGGGTCACATTTATTTTCTCTTTTCCAATCTGTATGCTTTTATTTCCTTTTTTAATTCTGTTGCATCAACTAGAACTTGGAGAACATGCTAACCATTAGTGGAACAGAGAGCTCTGCCCTGTTGCCAGTCTTGGTGGGAAAACATTTGGTTTTTAGTTAGGATGTGTCTTGGTCTGGATTTCTTTGGGCTTATCCTGTTCAGAATTCACTTAGTTTCTCAAACCTATGGGTTTATGTGTCGCCAGATTTGGGGACTTTTCAGCCTTTATTTCTTCAGCTGGTTTTTCTGTCCTGCCCTCTTCCTTCTCTGCTTCTAAGATTCTAATAATATGAATGATACACCTTTTGTTGTAGCTCCACAACTTCCTGAGATTCTGCCTTTTTTTTTTCCAGTTCATTTTCTCTCTTTTATTCAGAGTTGCCAGAGTCTACTCTTGTATGTTCCAGATCACTAATTTTTTCCTCTGTCCTTCCATTCTGCTATTAGGACCATCCATTGGGGGTTTTATTTCAGTTATTATATTTTTCAGTTCTACAATTTCCACCTGACTCTATCTTCTCTTTCTTTGCTACGTCTTTTTTTTTTTTTTCCATATGCTTGAAGCATATTCATAATTTCTTATTGGGACATTTTTATCATGGGTGCTTTAAAATCTCTGTTAAACAATCCTACCATCTCTGAAGTCTTGAGATTGACATAATTTTTTTTTTTTTAATCAGTTTGAGATCTTCTTCCTGGTTCTTGAAAAATCAGATGAGTGATTTTCAGTTAAAACCTGGATATTTTTATATTGTGTTTTGGAACTCTGGATCTTTTTTAAAAAATTTATTTATTTTAATTTAATTTTTAATTAACATATGATGTATTATTAGCCCCAGCGGTACAGGTCTGTGAATCGCCAGGTTTACACACATCACAGCACTCACCATAGGGAACTCTGGGTCTTATTTAGATCTTCTGTTTTAGCTGATTTTCTCTGACATCACTGTGGAGGTTCCCTGGGTTCAAAGTCCCCAGCTTGCTTATCTCTCTATACCTTTCAGCATCTTTTTTACATTGGCTTTCCAAATAATATTCAGGGGTTTTAGTTGTACTTAGCAGGAGGAATAAGGAAAAGTGCATCTACTCGATCTGCCTAGAAGCAGAAATCAGGCAGGAATTTTAAAACTTTAATTTATTTGTTCCTGTCCTACATGGAAGCAAAACAATATTTCTTTTATGCAAACTGTTCTAGAGGGTATGTGGCAGAGGCATTTGAACGAGACCCAAATGGAATCTAATAAATTGAAAAGTTATTAAAAAGAGATAGTAGTTGGATGGATGGAGAGAAAGAACAAATTCTAGGAATATTCAGGAGATAACATTAACATAGGTGATTATTGGAAAGTGGGAAATGAAAGAAAGGAAGAAGTCTAGACTGTTGGGTTTAGAGCTTGGGGATTTTTTTTTTTTTTTGAAAGGGAGAGAGAGAGAGTGAGCGAGCAGGTGCACAAGGTGGGGAAGGGCAGGGAGAGATGCCAAGAGAGAATCTTAAGCAGACTCCATTCCCAGCAGGGGGCCTGAAATGGGGCTGGCCGCAAGACTCCATCTCACAATCCTGAGATCATGACCTGGGCCGAGATCATGACCTGGGCTGAAATCAAGAGTTGGATGCTTAACGGGTTGGGTCACCCAGGCATCCCGACAGCTTGGGATTTTTAAAAAAGTTAATATGTTATAAGATTGGGAACACAGGAGGAGGAGCAGGTCTGGGAAAGGGGAAATGGAAGATGGATTTTAGTTGTGTTGGGTTTGAGATGCTCACAGATCCTCCAGGTGGAGACCCCTGTCAAGCAATTACACCCACCCATGTGAGGAAGGACAGCAGAGAAGCCAAGGCCCGTGCTCTTTGCTTGAGTGGCCTCAGCACAAGATGGTAGTAAAATGATGAGAGAGGGAGATCACGTGGTGAGAACAGAGAGGGAAGAGCAGCATGCCAAGAAGGGAACCCTGAAGGGGAGCAATTAGAGGCAGGCGGAGAGAGGAGCGTTGTCTTGGAAACAACAAGAAGGAAACTTCGAAGACAGAAGTGATCAGTGCATCAAATTCTGCTGAAAAGGGCACAATGGGAAAAGGCCAGAGCTTCTTGATTTCGCCTTCCAGAAGGCTCATCACCTTTCCAGAGCATCTGCAGCAAGATCCAAGGCAGGAGCTCAAATACAGAGGATTAAGGGGAGGGAGCAGGGGAGGAGGGACAGCAAGCGTAGATGTGCTTCTGAAAGGGAAGGAGCTAGCTGGTGGGGTCTCCTAGTACTTTGTAAGGTGGGAAAGCCATCAGCATTTGTCCAGGATGAAGGGAAAGAGTCAGTAGCGAGGGGATGCCTGAAGATATGGGAAAGGGAAGAGCCGGCTAGTGGACCGAGGTCCCAAAGGCAAGGAGCAAACAACAAGTCAGGAACATAGAGGAAAGGTTGGCTTTGGGTCCAAGTCCAGACACCTGGTGCTCTGAGTCTGGAGGGATGGAGGGAAAGGGGAGGGGGCAGGAAATGAATAAGTTTGTAGGTAGGAAAAGATAAAAGGAAATTGTTTACTGGCTCCCCCTCCCCCAATTATTCTGATAAAGTGGTCTCTTCTGCCGGCTCAACCGCAAGGGGGCGGATGGAACAGGGACCGGAGAGACAGTTCTGAGGACTTGGAAAGAGAAAAGATGTGGACCATGGACACGAGGAAGGGTCAACAGCTAGGTCTGAAGACTCAGCTCAGGTTGGACACATGGAAAAAAGAAAGAAACGAATAAGATATTTTAGTGATGGTCTCTCAACGCAGGGAAAAAAAAAACGTGAATGTGAAATTTGGTCTGTAGGACATCTATTTGCAAATACCACTGGTGGCAGGCTTGTATGGCTTGTGCTGTGTAATTATTGTAAAAAGAAAGAAAAGAATTCCATGAATTGCGTCTATTTTGCTGTTTGGGCACAGAACCAACTGAGGTCAGGTAATAATAAGCAGTCTTGCTACCAGCCTTATTCATCTCAGCATCTCTTCTGCCACCCAGACAATGCTCCTCTTTATGCCACGTGGAGGCCCCGCGGCTGGGGCTGTAGGAACCCCCGCCAACTCAGCACTTGGCTCGGTGACCCGAGGGTTCTCAGGCCATGGCATCAGGGACAGCTGGTGCCACGGACACATCCGCTGTCTTGCTCCCCACACGATGGCCATTGAAAACGCCAGGGTGGGGACGCAGTGCAGAACCCCTGTTCAGTCTGTGCGGAGCCCCCAGGAGAACGGGACTGACGTCAGCCTGGGAGGTGAAAGGCCCAGGCCCAGAGAAGGCAGGCTGTGTTCCGGGCCAGGACAGTTTCTATGCAGAGAAGATGGATGGGCCTCTTTCTGCAGCAGCATTGGCTGAGGCTGGCGGGACCATGAAGATAAGCTTTCTGAGTTGGGCATGCATTATTCACGAGGTTGCCAAGAGAGCCCGAGGTGGTGGAGGGAGAGGGAGACAAACTGCATTTTCAAGCTGGAGGCTCCGCTGGGTGACCGAAGCCTATTTAGATGAACCCGAGACTGGTCATCCGATGAACCCAGGAATGCACGGAGCCCCGGGGTGGTCTGCTTTACCCCTGGCAGGACGCCCAGTCCTCGATTAGTCCTAAATTAGCTTGTCCTGCAGCTTCCTCGCACTAATGAAGGAATAAGAATGGGCACTTATTTAACACCTGCTGTGGTCATGTTCTCGAACGGGCCTTCCTTAATCTTCACAACACTTGTGGAATGGATCCAAGCTTCCTTCTACTGAGGGGCGAGTGGGGAGACAAGCAAGTTAGAGAGATTACCTATGGCCACACAATCTGAGGAAGCCTATGAATACGCTTCCCATTACACACAGAAAGTCCACAAAGTAATGTGTTCTGGTATTTCCTTCTGCTCCCCGTGCCTGTTTAGACATCATAAAGATTTGCAGCTCAAGACTGAATGGCCTCAGAGAGCAAGCGGGTATTTGCCTGGTGGGAGAGATGTTTTCCACTTTGGCCCGTTTGGGACTGGGCGCAGCTCGTCGTCTTTGAACTTCCGGTGTTCACTGCCTGTAGTGCCCGTTTTAACATTTGTCCCTGCCCTGACCCAGGTGGGACCCAGCAGACGGGGCCTCAGTCACTATGTCCTATATACAGCTGGGAGGGGAAGCGGGGGGCTTTCCTGAATCTGAAGTAAGCACAAGGGGCGCCTGGGTGACTCAGTGGGTTAAGCATCTGCCTTTGGCTCAGGTCACGATCCCAGGGTCCTGGGATGGAGTCCCCCATCGGGCTCTCTGCTCAACATGGAGGCTGTTCTCCCTCTGCCTGCTATTCCTCTGCCTGTGCTCTCTCACTTTCTGATAAATAAGGTTCCATGTGCACTTGAGGAGAATGAGTATTCTGTTGTTTTAGGGTGGAATGTTCTGTGTATATCTATGAGGTCCATCTGGTCCAATGTGTCATTCAATGCTCTTGTTTCTTTATTGATTTTCTGCTTCGATGATCTATTTCTGAGAGAGGTGTGTTAAGATCTCCTACTATTAATGTATTCATATCAATATGACTCTTTATCTTGATTAACAGTTTTCTTATGTAATTGGCTGCTCCCATATTGGGGGCATAGATATTTACAATTGTTAGATCATCTTGGTGGATAGTCCCTTTAAGAATTATGTAGTGTCCTTCTGTATCTCTGACTACAGTCTTTAGTTTAAAATCTAAATAAATAAATCAAATCTTAAAAAAAAAAAATCAGGACTGACCAGGCCTGTTTCTAACTTGCACCTACGTACCAATCAACGGAGTAATGACTAAGGACAGCTTGCTCACGTGCACATTTAACCGATGACTTTTATGGAAGGAATCACAGTTCTGGGACGTCTGACCGGATGCAGGTGCTGAAAATAAGGGTGTCCTCGAGAAATCTGGGCCGAGTGGAAGCGGTTTTCATGGCGCCGTGCAATCCCCCGGCTCATGAGGAGGCCCCTGACGGCTTTTCAGATGGACTTCCTGTGCCGTCCGCGGTAGGGAGATGGAAGTCTAAAACCACTTTCTATTAATAACCATGAGTGGGTGGCATGTTGTAAGCTTTTCTTCAGAAATGCGGCTCGTTTTCTCAGAGAGTAAGTGTCTATGAAGCTGCCGGACCTCCTTCCCTCATCTCCAGGGCCTGGTGCTCGTCCCTGGGGCATGTGGTCTCCAACACGCTCTCTGTGCAGACCATAGTGACCGTGCCCTGCAGCCTGGGTGGGATCCCCCCAACCAAGGCTCCAGGTTACTGACGGCTGCTTGGGACTCCCTCAAGCCGGCCGTTCCTCAACCAGCCTCCTCCCCGCCAACGGAAACGTTTACACCTGCACCTGTCAGCAGCTCTCTTATTTCTTCCCTGCTTCTTCCCTCCTTACTTAGATAATGTCCTTCCCAACCCTCTCCAATAATGGGAATAATCCCTTAGCATATTCATTCCTTGTAAGTCGCTACTCTGTGTGCCCATGTCTTCAGTCTCTGCCCAGAGCCTTCTTTCCACCTCCTGCCTTGAATAGCTCACTCTCCAGAAAGCTGGGGCCTGGGCCCCCCAGGTGTAATCTGGGAGGTTGGAAAACCCATCTGCAACATGACATCTCAGAAGGGCTAGGTCCCCGGCTCATGAGGCATCTTGGTGGGTGGACCTGAGAACAGTTTCTCAGGGGGCGTGTGCCCCTAGTGTGGCGCAGGGAGGTAGGCAGGAGGGCTGACCCAAATAGGCCCAGGCCTTGGGACAAGGAGGGTAAAGGTCGTTAGACCCTCACCTCAGTAGCCGATGCAGCTGGGGAGCAAGAGCACGTGGAGAACTCATGGACAAGGTGCCCCACAGCAGAGCCATGGGGCTGGAGGATGGCCAAGGACCAATCCACACCTCCCCTTCAAGGGCACTACCGTGTCATTGGCAAATACAGTCTTACTTCCTCCTGTCCAAGCTGGATACATTTTATCGATTTTTTTTTCTCATCTCATTGCCCTTCCTACAGCTTCCAGAACACTCGTGAATAGAAATGAGGAGAACAAACATCCTTGCCTTCTTCCTGATCTCAGTGGGAAAGCTTTCAGACTTTCTCCATTAAATACGTTGTGAGCTATGGAATTTTCAAAGATGCTCTTTACCAGCTTGAGGAAGTTCCTGTCTGTTCCTAGACTGTTGAATGTTTTATCATGGAGAGTGTTGGATTTTGTCAAATGCTTTGTCTGCATCTACTGAGATAATCATGTGAGATACCCCCTCTTTATTCTACTACTCTGGTGTATCACATTGATTAGTTTTTGTATGTTGAACTTACCTTTCATTCCTGGAATAAATCCACTTGTTACACTGCTCGGCTCTCTGTGCAGGTGAAATCTCTTATCCCAGTTAGGCCACCCTTGCTAAGCATCAGCTGGAGGTCAAGGTGTCCATGAACCCCCCCACTTCCCTAGTTAACTAAAAGAAGAGGATCCTCCTGGGGGAGGAGCCAGGTATGAGCTACATATGGCCCGCCACATTCTGAGTCCATCCTACTCATCTGGTATGAAACTTGTTTGGGGGGATATTCTAGTAACTCAGCAGACTGGCATAATTAGCCTGTTTTTAGATGCCTGTCCCAGCTGGACAGGTCAGGCTGACATCCCTTCTGGAAGCCAGGCAGGAAAGCTCGGGCTGTGTTACAGCTTCCAGGTTTGTAACTCCAGCTCGTGCCCAGAGAGACAGAAAGGAAGTGCTGAGCCCGATACTCTGCAGGGCTCCCTCCCAACAGTCGGTCTGGCCTCTGGGCATGGGACAGGATTCCACCTTCTTCTCTGTGAAACTGGCCCAGCCTCCCTGTGAGCCATTGCCCCTCAGACAGGGCAGAGCATAGTTCATCTTGTGCTCACCAACATGGAATGCGGGGGGACCCTCCTTGCTTTCCTCCTTACCCCACCCCCCCATGCTACTTGGTCTCAAAGAATAGAAGAACCAGGGAGGGAGCCCCTTCCTCCTCACAGAGCTTAAGCGTTTCCCAGGTTTGAGTCCTCCAAACCCTATGGTCCTAAACCTGGAGACCACAATGATAAAAAGACAAAACCTCCCTCTTCAGACACTGACTGTGAGGGATGGACTTAAAGTGTAGTAGTTGCCATGAAACGCCCATTTTGTCTGTCCATCAAATGGTATGAACCATCTCTCAAGTATCACATTTTCTAGAACAGAAGTTAGGAGACAGGGAGGTGACAGGTTACACTGTATCCATCGGGACAGGTGCACAGGGCACAAGACAGCACCACCTTGCAATATCCAGCAGACGCTGTAGTTGCTGGCAAAGAAGGGGCCATATCTGCTGGAAGGTGATGACTTGCCAGAGAGTTCCGGGGAAATAGGTACGGAGAGTCTTGGAACCATTTACAGAATTCTAAATCCAGCCCCAGTGCAGTGCTTGCCTTAAGTAAATCATAGATTGGCTTAGGGCATCTGTTTTTTACATTTTGGAAAAGGGCTCGAAGATACCTACTCCTTGGATGTGCACCGAAGTATTTAATTAATGTTTGCAAATCACTTTGAGATGCAGTTTGTAGGGCCCACAGCCAAAAACAAAGCCCACTTGTTTAGGTTGGCAGCAAAAAGGTTAAGCACTCTTTACTAATTAACACCCTATTAGTATAACAGCAATATCCATGTAGAGTTACTCAAGATTATGTTTATTTTCATCACTTGGCTTCGGTTGGTTTCCAAACTAAGAAAACTGGAACTTACCTGACGGTGTGAAGTAATGAATTTACTGAAACCTCCCTTCAAGCCAAACTCAGCCGACTGAGAAATATGCTAAGATGGTTCTGTGCCAGGAAATGCCAGTCAAGCAGGTGCCTGTTGGGGAACAGTGATAATCAGAAACCCTGGGTAAACGTTTCCCAAACCAAAGCTCCCCGGGACTCCAGCCTACACTTCCTGGAAAGAGTGTGGGCGCGGTGAGAGTGCCCTCTGCTGGCAACAAGGAAGATTTCCCGCGACTTGCATGCCAACTTCCAGGAGTCTGGGGAGGAGGAATGGAGAAACTTTGAAAAGTTCAAGGAACGTTATTAGGCCTGCTTCCATTTTTAAAATGGCAGTGAAGTCCCACATAACCATTGTGAGCAAGTAAAACACACAAATGCAGGCCCTGATATAGAGTATACCTGGAAAAGTTTAAAAGGGCCTTAAGGCAGGGGGGAAATTGATGAGAAGGGAGGGAGGAGGCAGGGGTGACACCTGCAGCAGATGAGCGAGGATGGGACCTGACCCCCAGGTGATCTGCTGGGATTGAGCCGCTGACCCTGTTAACAGGGGAGAAGGCAGAGTGAAGAGCCTGGGAGGTGAGATGTCACAGTAGGAGTTGGCAGAAGGTTTCTTTTGAATTTACCAGTGAAATGGGAAGCAAATGCATCAGCTGAGAGTGAGTTTTCAGGAGGAAGAGGGAAAAGTTTGAAACAGTCTTTTAGAGAAGGACAGAATGATTACACCCAGGGTGGGGGGACCGGAGTAGGACCTGCCCAGCTGCAGTAAAGGAAGCGCAGTCATGAATTTCAAGTGCTATCTGTGGAAAAGCCACTTCTGCTTAGGATACAGGAAGGGGGACAGTTGTCACCCATCCTAACCTATTGCGCAATCACTGTTTTTCTAGAAGCCATCAGAAAGCTGAGATCACAAGGCAGCAAAACTTTTTAGCCCTTTTGCCAAGAGGTCAATTTTGGGAAGCCTAGCATTTTCCTTCAGGCCCGAAACTATAGACCTCTAAATATACTGAATTTACTTCCAGGGACCAACTAAGACTTCAGGCGGGGTCTCAGTGCTGGTGAGCAAAGCTCTCCATGAGGGCATCTGGGAACCCCCAGCTTAGGTCTGGTGATCTACATGCTAATCCAAAAGAACAGCACACTCACAGCTGAGCCCTGCCAACCCCGCCAAGCGTCCAGCCAGCACACCCACTCCTAGCAGAGACCCAGGCAGAAAAACAGCCGCACCCCCAAGTAAGCAAGGAAGCCCACAGCCACTCTGCGAGAAAAGCAACACTGTTTCCCATTATTAAGGGGGAACTGACAATCACCAGCTAGAAGACAGACACCTGAATCTGGAACAACAAAGACACACAAACAAAATCACTCCAGAAGAAACAGGTTAACGCAGAGAAGAGAAGAAAACATAAAAGCAACCCTCTAATTAATGTCCTCAGAGTTTTTGAGATGTGTGGATATGAATAAAAAGAAGAGCAGGGTGCTATTAAAAAGAAACTATTAGAAAATTTAGAAAAAGGTTAATAGAACAGTTGGAAGATGAAATCCAAGCAATTTCCCAGAACATAATGCCAAGATCTGGAAACCTGAGAGAAAAGATAAAAGGCCTGAAAGTGTCAATCCAGAAGTCAATTACCTGACCCATAGGCCTTCCAGAGGAAAAACAGAGAAAGTGGATCAAAAAAATAATATATTTACTTCCCCAAGGCTCAAAAGAAACATAATTTTCAGATTTTAAAAGTTCAAATAATATTGTCACACACATCTTCAACAAATTTCTACATTCTGAAGAGAGGGTATATCCTAAAGCCGAGAGAGGGAGTAGGACAGGGGATTGGGGGTAGCGGGTGGGAAGGGAGAGGGAGGGACAGGTCGGAGAGAGGGGGAGGCAAAGAGACATTTTTTTTTTAAGATTTTATTTATTTGTTTGACAGATGGAGACGACAAGTAGGCAGAGAAGCAGGCAGAGAGAGAGGAGGAAGCAGGCTCCCCGCCAAGCAGACAGCCCGATGATCCTGATCCCAGGACCCTGAGATGGTGACCTGAGCCGAAGGCAGAGGCTTTAACCCACTGAGCCACCCAGGTGCCCTGCAAAGAGACATTCTTTAACAATCAGAAATCAAGGGCTCCTAGGAGTCTCAGTTAGTTGAGTGGCTAACTCGATTTCAGCTCAGGTCATGATCTTAGGGTCCTAAGATCAAGCCCTGTGTAGAGCTCCATACTTAGCAGGGAATCTGCTTGAGGATTCACCCTCTGCCCCTCCCCCTGCTCATACTCTTTCTCTCAAATAAGTCTTTTTAAAAAATCAGAAATCCGATTGTCATCAGGCTTCTTATCAACCACTGAATTTTAGAAGACAATGGATCCAATTCCTTGAAAGTTCTAAGGAAAAATTATTTTGAATCTAGAATTCTAATCAAATGTGAAGCTGACGGGTGCCTGGATGGCTGAGTCTGTTCAGTGACCAACTCTTGGTTTCCGCTCAGCTCATGATCTCAGGGGCCTGGAAGGGAGCCCCCAGCAGGCTCTGTGCTCAGTGTGGAGTCTGCTTCAGATTCTCTCTCCCTCTCCCTCCACCTTGCTCACTCGCTCTCTCTCTCGAATAAATAAATAAAATCTTATAAAAAGCGTGAGGCTGAAATAAACTGTTTTCAGAAATCCAAAGCAAATGAGGTATGGTTTCGGGGAAAAGACATCCAGCAGGTCTCCAATCATGGGGACTATAATTGAGATGGACCCACTTTTGTGCTTCAAATCTGTAACTCATTTGTCAGCCGGTGACGGACTGTAATGGAGACACTGAGGCGAACCTGCTTCTGGGAGACTGGGGACTCTTTGGTGTCTCTGCCAAACCTTTCCTTTGACTCAGTGGCTGTCTAGGACACTCTATCCCACCTTCTCAACCTCTCTCCGTCACTTAGCATCCCACCTGCGTCACGGTCTGATAACCCTCCAGACCTTGCCCAGCTCCTTCACTGTCCCTCATGCAAGTACATTTAATCCCACCTTGGAACCTCCTAACATTTAAAATGTTAAGGATTATAGAGAAAATTGAGATCGGAGATGCAGACAGAAGAGGTCCAACATGCACGTAATTGAAGAAGAAAACCAAAGCAATGAACCATAAGTATTTTGTTAAATATTTGGACATGTGGAAAGGGAGTGATGGCATATGCTCTAGTCTCTGGTATTGACAAATACTTTCCAAAATTCTGAGCATGCCCCAAAGCCCTCTTTGGCTTTGAAGCCATGTGATCTTGAATTGGAATCTTTGTCTCTTCCAGTTACTACAAGAGATCTCAGCAGATAGCCTAACATCTCTCTGCCCTGCTGTTCTCCTACGGATAGCATGCCCCTAAATACCTACCACATAAGAATGTGGTGAAAATCACACGAGAATGGTCCACAGTGCCTGATAGTAACAGGCAGAATGAACAAAGATCTAATTTAACTAGTTGGAGCAGATCCGGCTTTGTCTTTTGGTAACTAAGTCTTAGAGTAAATATAGTAACATTTTCAAGTGAGACCATGTACAGATTTGGAACCAAATATAGGGGCTTGAATCCCAGCTTCATCACTTACTGACTGTGAGGCCTTACATGACAGCTCTGTGCCTCGTTTCCCCATTTGATAAGGATAGTACTTATCTCTTAGAGCTGGTATGAAAATTCAATGAGTTAGTACATGGGAGTATTTAGATGACTGCCTGCATCACAATAAATCCTAAATGTCAGCTGTCATTGGGTTTGGATAATTAGCTTTGAGACCCTCTGGGTCCAGGTGCTTGACTGAATAGAATATATGTCTAACATTTCTCCCCAGTAAAGAAACTTTAAAACAAAATAGAACGTAAACTCATGATGATAGGAAGAACAGGAGACAAGAGCTACAAAATTGTGAAGCTGGAAAGCAAGGGGTGAATGGGAGGTGAATTAGCAGAGCCAACGAAGCTGAATGTTAAGCTGTCCACGGAGAACCTGAGCATCACACCTGACTCCTCCACAGAACCTCTGAAGGGCTCAGAAATGGGTCACATTGAGCACCTTCAGAACAAGGGGTAAAGGAGGGGCTCAAACAAGAAGCCGGGGGTGGGGTGGAGGTGGAGAGCTGTCAAGGAGTAATTAGATTTCTTCCTTACTCCATACTCCCTGTGGCTGCCCTTTTCCCCACCCGGCATCAGACTGAAAGCTTTTCTGCAAAGAGGGAAGCAGAGGCCTGTGTGCTGCCCAGAAAATAGGCTTCTGGGGCGGGGGTAGAGGTTGGACGTGTAGGCTCTTCTTGGGGGATTCTGGCCAGTCCAAGAAGAATGAGACTGAGTTGGAGGGGCCCAGCACACAACCCTTTAGACCAGGACAAGCTCTAGTCGGCCAAGGCCTGCACATGGTCAGGACATCCAGTTAGTCGATTTTTTAGAGCCCAATCTTAGTCAAGAGTAGACAGCCAAGGCTTGTCAGACATTGAGAAATTTCTCTGGTGTGGAATAAAGAGACCCGACAAATAAACAATGAAAGCGAATCTAGAGGTACCTGGGGTGGCTCAGTCTGTCTGACTCTTGATTTTGGCTCAGGTCATGATCTCAGGGTTGGGAGATTGGGCCCTATGTCAGGCTGTGTGCTGGGTGTGGGGCCTGCTTAAGATTCTCTTCTCTCCCTCTGCCCCACCCCACCCTCTAGAATCTAGAGGAAGTGGAACAAATGCAAATTGAAGAAAACTTCTTTTTTAAAGCTATCATTAGTACTCCTGGAGAACAGGGGGGATGACATCGATGAAGCACGAATTATGTGTCAAACACTCCTGAATAATAGC